>NC_061088.1:86572850-86597850 GCF_015104395.2 Macrobrachium nipponense | reverse complement strand
TTAAGATAGGACCCATTTGCAGTGGCCTTGATTACTACGCGCTGTACAGAAAACTCGATTGAGCGTCGAGGAAATAATGGCATAATGAGATTGATTTATTAGTGAACTGGCGTCACGAAGATCATCTAAATGAATAATGTTCATAAAAAACTTATTTTACCTTGGTGGGTATTTTTGATTACGTCGAAAAAAGGACACATCGAGCTCAAGTCAAAATTTCCATGTTTTTCCTGGCTTTATGCCAGCACGGGCTCTTGCTCACAGAGCAGCCAGTAACAAATTTCTATCACAAAAAAAAAAGTGAATAGTTTTCTATCACAAACGACTTCGGCGCAATCGAGTCCTTCTTTTTTTTTTTTTTTTTTTTTTTTTTTTTTTTTGTACAGCATATGATCAACTCCATCAAAATAGACCAATCTTTCGGTAGCCTATGAAACTTTAATTCTAACCGGTGGTGGTCTGTCCTACATCGTTGCCAGACGTAAGATCATGGCTAACTTTAACCTTGAATAAAATCAAAACTACTGATGCTAGAGAGCTGCAATTTGGTACGTCTGATGATATGAGGGTGGATGACCGACATACCAATTTGCAGCCCTCTAGCCTCGACAGTTTTTAATATCTGAGGACGGACATGAAAAAGTGCGGACGGACAGACAAATAGCCACCTCAATAGCTGTGTTTTACAGAAAGCTAATGGTCAATTGACTAACGCCATTGAACAGAAAAATGTTAATTCACCTTTGTGGGTGATTGTGTTGATGAGTTGATGAGTTGAAGAGTCGCCCAAAGGAGTTTCAGATCTCACAATGTATTCCTCCGCATCAGGAAGAGCTTTATAATGTTGCCAAAAACGAGTCCGCAGTCATTGAGAGTCAGAGGTGGTGTAGTATGCTCTACTACGAGTCTCCCAGCCCGGCCCGGTTCTAGTTTCGTAAAGGGTTACTACCATAGGGTGCTCAAGACGGTTCCCGAAAATGAGTTCAGGTTTGGCGCAGACTGTTACGGACCAATTCTTAAATACTTAAAAAGTTTATTGCCGCCAGATTCAGGCGCATAACATTTAATTTATTGTCCTTTTATCATATTATATTTATATAGCTTTAGCTGTAATAATAATGATCTTCAGCAGTAACATTAGAGTGGAATAATAAAACATACGAAAACATTTTAAATAATTATTAACAAAAGAAAACCCAATAAACATAAACTTATTAATGAAAACGTTACAAAACAATCCAAGTGAAAGTTACAATAGTTAACTAGGCAATGAAATTCTGAAAATACAGTTTTCTTAAACGGAGGTGAGGCAAGTATTATATAATTAATAATACTGATCCAAACGATCAGGGGGACACCACACTGGAACATCTGCAAGAGGGACAAATCACGTGGTTGCTACCAACAATCAACAACAGGGCTAACTTCCTCGTTGAGACTAATCCTCATTAACTATACATCGTCCGGGATTATATACCGTGCAAGTTCATTGAAGCATTCAGCTTCCACAAAGCGCGCTTTCTCCATAAATTCGCTACCCTCGTAGCCAACGATGCACGATTCCCAGGTCGACCACCGAAGTATAGCCAAAATCACGCTCGCAACACACAACTACTAGAACGTCCACCCTCTTCTACTGCAGAGTTCCGTGTCCCGCCTGAAGTATACCTCACGCCTCCAACGTCACCTGCTGTAACAGTAATATTGACATATAATTAGGGAACTATGGTATTTGTAGAATAGGTAATAACCCAAAGCAGTAGTTTTGGAAAGAACTATTTCCTACAAACTATCACGGGATCGTAACACCCCCACCCTTAACAAAAAATCACATTGATTTTATGTAAAGTGAATGCTAGCAAGCAAAATAACCTTAGTAGCAATATAACCTGCAGATTTCTTTCCAAACTATCTCCGCAAAGAAAAACAAAGTTGTACACAATAATTCCTTTACAATAGTCAAGTAAAGTATATAATCTACAGACTAAACAAAACATAGGGAACCTTACAAAATTTCCAATAGAAACGAAGCAAATTAATTACATATACAAAGCAATATGCGGAATAACAACATTACACTCTAGACAGGGCATCTGGTATTTTATTATCTTTCCCAGGAATGTGAATAATTTCCAAATTATAATCCTGCAAAAACATTGCCCAGCGGGTAAGTCTACGATTTTTATTATTGAACTGCTGGATGTATTTCAGTGGATTGTGATCTGTATATACTATAACTTTACCACTCTGAGCACTAATATATGCCTCGAAATGCAGAAGAGCTAATATAAGAGCAAGAGCCTCTTTTTCTATCACTGAATACTTAAACCTGAATACTTAACCTGATGCTTGTTTAACTTCTTAGAAAAATATGAAATCGGATGACTTACTCCATCCTCACACACCTGCAGCAGAACAGCACCTACCCCTTGATCCGAGGCATCTACCGCAAGGCCTAAAAAAGGAAGTTCAAAGTTTGGTGCCCTGAGAACAGGACAAGAAGTCAATACACATTTAACGATTTCAAATGATTCTTTACATTTGTCATCCCACACAAATTTGGAATGCTTTCTCAACAAGTTGGTTAAAGGTGCAACAACATCTGAATAATTAGCAACGAAACGGCTGTAGTAACCAGCCATTCCCAAGAATCTTTGCAATTCCTTCTTTGATGAAGGCACAGGGAATTCTTTGATCTTTGCAACATTAACCTCTTTAGGAAGTACTTCACCTTTCCCAACTACATGACCCAAAAATGTTACAGTAGCTTCACAAAAGACAGATTTGCCGAGATTAATCAAAAACCAAACCGCATTGGACAGAGCAGTTAACAATTCCTCCAAAATCAACAGATGGGTTTCAAAGTTATTAGAATAAACTATTATATCATCAATATAAACAATACAATTTTTTATTCCCCGAGTAACCATGGCCATTAATCGTTGAAAAGTGGCAGCGGCGTTCCGCATGCCAAAGGGCATCACTTCGAATTGATACAAACCATCAGCTGTCATAAATGCCGATACCTCTTTTGCTCGATTAGTCAAAGGGACCTGGTAATATACCTTTTTAGGAGATCAATTTTCGTAATGAACTTTGAATTTCCTACCTCATCAATGCAATCGTCAACACGCGGAATAGGAAAAGAATCTGCCTTTGTTGCTTTGTTGACCTTGCGATAATCAATGCATAATCGACTTTGTCCATTCTCCTTTGCAACAACTACAATTGGTGAGCTCCACGAACTGCTGCTGGGTGTAATTAAATTATTAGTTAGCAAATAGTTTATTTCCTTTTCAACAAATTCTTTCTTAACAGGATTTAATCGATAAGGGGCTTGCTTAATTGGCGTTTCACACTCCAATTCGACATCATGCTGTAATAAAGTGGTCCTACCTGGTGTATCTCTAACAGTCTCGGGAAACTTCATTAACACTTTCCGTAATCCATTAATTTGGTTAGTACTCAGGATAGGACTTCTACACACATTAGGTAACAAAACAGAATTATTACCCGGCCAAGCAAATTCTTTCTCCGAAGTTACACATTTCGAATTAACCTCCTCTGAAACAGACAAAACCACTGCTTTCTCTCGCTCAAAGTACTTTTTTAACATGTTAATATGACATTGCAAATTACGATCAGGAAGCTTAATAATGTAATTCAAATCATTCACTTTGCTTAGAACTTCAAAGGGTCCCAAAAACTTATTCTGTAACGAACCTCTTACACCCTGTGACAAAACCAGTACTTTATCTCCAGGAACAAAGAATCTTTCCTTACTTTTTAAATCATACAGAGACTTCATCTTACTTTGACTCTTCAGTAAATTTACTCTTTGCTATTTCCACATTTCGTAAAGCTTGCCCTTACCATCATGAATGAAATCAGCATATTCACATCGTTCTCGGCCCATTACCTTCCCCAAACTTCTCTTAACAAGTCTAATGGACCTCTTACTTTATGAGCAAACACCAAGTTGAATGGAGCAAAACTTGTCGACTCATTTGGCCTAGAGCGTACTGCAAACAACAAATAAGGAAGATACTTCTTCCCACAAACCAACCTTTTCATTGCACATCTTCCGATCATTGCCTTCAAGTTTGATGGAACCTTTTCCACAACTCCCTGTGACTCTGGATGGTATGGAGTAGATGGTTTATGCTCAATTCCAAAATTCTTAAACTGCTGCAGCAATAATTTGGATAAAAAATTTGTTCCACGATCAGACTGGATGGTTTTAGGAAGACCAAACCTAGAAAAATAAGTGATCAATGTTTGGCAATGACCCTAGCTTTCTAGGACTTTAGAGGGATAGCCTCGGGATATCTAGTTAACCTGTCTATGATAGTTTAGTACATACTCAGACCCTACTTTCGAACGAGGTAAGGGACCCACTACATCAATGACTACATGTTCGAATGGTTCTCCTAAGGAAGGAATGGGAGAAAGGGGAGCCTTAGGAATTACCATATTAGGTTTACCAGAAATTTGGCATTGGTGACACGTCTTACAATATTTCTTGACATCTCTTTTCAGACCTTTCCAATAGAATTTTTCCTAACCCTGTCAAAGGTTTTTAGTATACCCAAGTGACCAGCAAACAAATCATCATGAGCTTTTCTTAATATACCATTTCTGAATTTAGAAGGTACAACAATTAACCTATGCTTCAACCTATGCTTCAACAAATTTCCCTCTCGTTTTCGAATAGGAACAATTACTTTATAAAGAACTTCATTATCCACTTCATAATCCACTCCTTTACCCTCTTCCAACTTAATTTTAATATTTTTAATCTCCACGTCCTCATTTTGAACCTTTACTAAGTCATCTCTATTCCAATTCATTACTTCTTCAGAGCAAATAGATTTATTGTTACTTACGTGCACCAATGAATCTGCATTAAACAAACTTCCCAAGTCAGGATGCTCAACTTCAAAATCGGTACTTTTACCTGACCTAGTTGTCACAAGCACAGTTTCAGGTTTAGGTACTAACACCTGTGGATTGACAAAAACTGTAGGATTACAGCTTACTTTACCTTGAGCAAGATCATTTGCCAAAACAACATCAACCTCAGGTATGGGGAGAGTATCAACAACTGCAAACTTAGACTCGCTGGCAACAATGTCTGAAAAAAAATATAGTTCAACTACCGGACAAGATATCCACTCGTTTCCAACACCTTTAATAAGCTTATGCTCATTCAACCACTTACTGCCCCCTGGAATGGCTTTCCGTAGAATTAAAGATTGAGAAGACCCTGTATCTCTCATTACATCGACATTATGACCCTCTTGCCAATTTTCAAGTGTGCTGATTTTACCTTGAGATTTAAACCACTTAAAGTCGTCATCCACTACCTGTTTATCATTAACGAGCATGACAGAATCCTTCTTAGGACACTTAGCAGCTATATGCCCATTTTTCCCACAACGAAAGCAAGTTACCCTGCCCTGGTACTTAGCTTTAAAATGCTTTTGGGGAGAAGCAGGAACCACTCTTAACTTGATTACCATCATTAGCAGTTACATTAACCCCAATGTAGGCAATTTACCCCAGTTTCATAAGCATTATATTTACCTTTAACAGCAGGCTTAGAATAACTACGGTGTGTTAACACGTACTCATCAGCTAACCGAGCAGCACTCGCTAAATTGTCAATTTTCTTTTCATTTAAGAAAATACAAAAAAGGTCTTTAGGTAAATTGTGCTTAAAATTTTCCAATAAGATTAACTGACACAATTTAGCATACTCACTCTTGACATCGCAGGATCTCAACCAATTTTCAAAATGCTTTCTCCCCATTTCAACGAGCAACACTCCACAAAAGTTTTTTGATGGAGGATTTTCGACTGTCACGAAACTTAACTCTGTAGGCTTCAGGAACCATCTCATAAATCCTTAAATGGCTTCTTTCACTTTAGCATAATCTTGACTATCTTCCAACGACAGAGAAGCCCAAGCCTTTAGAGCCTTCCCGGAAAAAGCAGTCTGAGCCATGAATGCCCACCTATCCTCACTCCACTTGAAATTTGCCGCTACCTTCTCAAAAGATATGAAAAATTCTACGACGTCACTCTCGTCAAACTTTGGTACGTACTTCAACATACGGGGAATCTTCATTACCGAGAAATAGGAGATCGGAACCCGTCAACCTGGACAATTCCAGCTCATGATCACGTTTTCTGCTGTTCATTTTCTAACTGCTTCATACTAAGTTTCATGTTTCACGGTTTCATGCCGCTTCTGTTCATCTTCAAACTCGAGTTTTTTTTCTAACTGCTTCATACTAGTTCATGTTCACGCCGCTTCTGTTCATCTTCAAACTCGAGTTTTTTTGTTTTTTTAAATCCAGTTTCAGTCGAAGTTTCACTACCTCACAGTCTTCGTCGATTTCTTCCTCTAAAAGCTTGAAGTCAACGTCCACTCCATCCGGAGGCAAAATGCGCTATGATACCTTTCCTTATGTCATCATTAGTACTACTAACCGTAAACTCCAACTGTAAATAATCCGACACAACCAGCAGTTCCGACTTTTTAATATTAAACAATTTACTACGCCAATCGTCTCTCCTAAGAAAAACGAGCGGCATCGTCATTAGTTTCAATTTCCATGTTTTTACCATTAATTACACCATCCAACCTAATGACACTGCTGAAGATCCCGCTGAGGATGCCACAAATATGTTACGGACCAATTCTTAAATACTTAAAAAGTTTATTGCCGCCAGATTCAGGCGCATAACATATTTAATTTAATTTATTGTCCTTTTATCATTATTATATTTATATAGCTTTAGCGGTAATAATATGATCTTCAGCAGTAACATTAGAGTGGAATAATAAAACATACGAAAACATTTTAAATAATTATTGCAAAGAAACCCAATAAACATAAACTTATTAATGAAAACGTTACAAAACAATCCAAGTGAAAGTTACAATAGTTTAACTAGGGCAATGAAATTCTGAAAATTACAGTTTTTTCTTAAACGGAGGTGAGGCAAGTATTATATAATTAATAATCTGATCCAAACGATCAGGGGACACCACACTGGAACATCTGCAAGAGGGACAAATCACGTGGTTGCTACCAACAATCAACAACAGGGCTAACTTCCTCGTTGAGACTAATCTCATTAACTATACATCGTCCGGATTATATACCGTGCAAGTTCATTGAAGCATTCAGCTTCCACAAAGCGCGCTTTCTCCATAAATTCGCTACCCTCGTAGCCAACGATGCACGATTCCCAGGTCGACCACCGAAGTATAGCCAAAATCACGCTCGCAACACACAACTACTATAGTCGATTTTTTTAAACCTGGCAAACTTGCACTTAACTTGCACTTAGCTGCTTGTCGCTGATTGGATGAATGTCGTATTGTCTGAATCTCTCAGTTTTTGTTTTCATACTGTTGTTTCAGAATTGTGATTATAACGGGCCATAGATTGAGATAAGAGCCAATTATTGGTAATGTTATGTTAAATACCTGTTGTAATAAGTTCTTAAGTATTAAGAAGTTACATACCAAATTATTATATTAATAGTTAACAGTTATGAAACACCACTCTCCGAAGCTGTAGACTTGAAATATGTTTCAAACGCATGAACTTTAATGTTTAAATTTCTAGCTAGATTTTTTAGTGCAATCATGCCATTGGTAGTTTTGAAAAAAAAAAAAGACATATTTATTGTACATTGCTGATGTTGTATAACGCCTAAGAACTAAATACTATCATAGAAATGTAAGCTAGTCAGAAAATTTGGGGTGGAGAAGTTGTGGGAGGAACAGCCTCGGGATTGACAGAAAGTTGATGTACTCTCAGCGGGAGGTTCAAATGCGGGTTGTGGTGTTCTTGTCTTCATAAAATAATAAAGATGTTTATATATCATAATGTTAATTTCTTGCATTTCAAAAGTACTGCTCACGGAATGTCATTAATGTTTTAGGATGTGTATAAAGTTGCTGTTGCATTAATGATTTCTTTCATTGTCTTGCTAGGGCCCTGTGAAGTGAAATATTGAAAAAACATTCATTATTATATTACGGCACTGACTGGTAAGCCTACTGCCAGCAGCATGTATATGCCTGGTGTTTGAAGCGCCTTCATCTCTGCTTTGTTCCATATCGACTCTTGTGGCCATGGCTGAAATAGGTGAAATCGACGAAAGTGAGCCAACTACTCGATAGCCGATTCTAAGCTGGTTGATGATGGCGGTGTGTGCAGACGACAACTCACCGGCTGTTCCTTTCTCAACTCCTCCACCCCAAATGTTTCAGCAAGCATACATTTTCTACGATAGTATTTTGTTCTTAGGCGTTATACAACCTTCAGCAATGTACAATAAATACGTTTTGCTTTTTTCCAAAGCACCAATGGCACGATTGCGCTAAAAATCTAGCTAGAAATTTCAACATTGAAGCTCATGCGTTTGAAACATATTTCAAGTCTACAGCTTCGGAGAGTGTTGTTTCATAACTGTTAACTATTATATAATAATTTGGTATGTAACTTCTTAATACTTAAGTTATTACAACAGGTATTTACATAACATTACATAATTTGGCTCTTATTCAATCTATGGCCGTATAATCACAATTCTGAAACAGTATGAAAACAAAACTGAGAGATTCGGACAACACGACATTCATCCAATCAGCGACAAGCAGCTAAGTGCAAGTTAAGTGCAAGTTTGCCAGGTTTAAAAAAATCGACTATAGAACGTCCACCCTCTTCTACTGCAGAGTTCCGTGTCCCGCCTGAAGTATACCTCACGCCTCCAACGTCACCTGCTGTAACAGTAATATTGACATATAATTAGGGAACTATGGTATTTGTAGAATAGGTAATAACCCAAAGCAGTAGTTTTGGAAAGAACTATTTCCTACAAACTATCACGGGATCGTAACACAGACGCACACACACACACACACACACACAGAATTTCTGCAATGAGACAGAAATGAAGATGGAAATTAAAGGACAAATGCTGTGAGAGAGAGAGAGAGAGAGAGAGAGAGAGAGAGAGAGAGAGAGAATTGGAAGACAGACAGACAGAAGATGGCGATTATGGGAGACGGAAGGATACGAGAGATTTTACATTTTTAGCTAATATCTATTGTTAGGCTTTCACACACATAAACACACACACACACACACATATATATTATATATATATATATATATATATATATATATATATATATATATATATATATATATATATATATATACTATACACGTCTGTTAACACACAGGCTAATGAAAGGGTATCTAAGACTGCTCATGTGTATTGTTGTGTAGCAAGGCTAAGCTAATTCTTTTTAATATATTCGCTGCAGGATGTATAAGGTTCTCCTTTTTAGAGTAGCACTGTCTCTAGTGCACAAACTTTTAGCTCCTAAAATACCCCCACGAAAGCACAAAAGCTTTTTTTGGAATCTGTTTTTATTAGTTTGTGTTTCCTAGCTTTTTTTTAATCTGCTTTTATTAGTTTGTGTTTCCTATCTCAAGATCGAAGTGGTTCTCTAATTAGACTTCCCTCACTTACAATATGTGTTTGTTTGTGGTTTTATGAACATGTATTCATTAAAAGAAACCCTCCCCCCTCCCCCCCGGCAAAAGGTGTAAACTGATATGTACAGCAATCACTTTCTTGATTTTAGAGTCTCAACTTCTTTCTCTTTAGATAACATCTGACGAACAATCTGCTTGTCTGTTCGTTTGTCTGTCTATCTGTACGTTTGCCTCTCACCTTCCACGCACGGTCGTTTTCTACCCCTCCTCCTCCTCCTCCTCCTACCAACCTTCCATCCCCTCACTAAGCCTGGTAAAGGTACGTGGTTACATTAGTATTCCACCTGAAGGGGCCAGTAATGCTTTGCCCATCCATTTTCTCACTTGGGTCAAGCTTACAAGGTGGGAAAGAGGTGGGCCTGCGGAGAGGGGGGCCTGGGAGAGGGGGTAGGAGGGGGTTAGGAGAGGCGGAAGGCAGGAGGAGGAGGAGGAGGAGGAGGAGGAGGAAGAGGAGGAGGAGGGAGTGGGGAAGAGGTATTTCCGTAATCAGAGTTGTTAGTTTCCCATCTTGTTTACTGTGCTTCAAGCCTCAGTAGGCCCTTTCGTCCGTACTTCTTCCCGTTTCTAGTCATTTCTCTTTATTATTTCATTAATATTACTCTCTCTCTCTCTCTCTTTCTCGCTTCCTTTCCCGCGTGGAAAAACAAAACTGCTTCATTCTTATCCTGAACAGTGGCAAACTACAGAGGACGTCGTGCAGTTGGAGAACTTCTTTAGAAGTTCAGGGGAAGATGCAATGCATTGCTACCCCAATACTATTCCCATTGCATTTTAATGCATTTTTTATCTATTTATTAGTATTTTTTTCTTTTGTAATAAGTGGGATCTGTTCTTTCTGTATTTCACTTTACCTCCTCTTACTTCTTCCTAATGAATGCTATAATATTCTTTGGAAGTCTTGAAGTTCAAGTCAGTGGCTCCTTTGGTGGGCTTGTTCCATATGAATAGGTTTCGTCTACTGAATAATAATAATGATAATAATGAAT
This sequence comes from Macrobrachium nipponense, assembly GCF_015104395.2. Lineage (NCBI taxonomy): Eukaryota > Metazoa > Arthropoda > Malacostraca > Decapoda > Palaemonidae > Macrobrachium > Macrobrachium nipponense. The sequence continues at coordinate 86,587,274 of NC_061088.1, read as the reverse complement.
AATAATAATAATAATATAATAATAATAATAATAAAATAATAATAATAATAATAATAATAATAATAATAATAATAAGTGATGTACTCCTAAGGCTGCAAGATGCAACCCGGAACTCCACAGTATGAAAACCGAGCAGTCGAATAAGATGACAGAGATAGAAAAAAAAAAGAAATACTAAAATGTGGTACAAAATATCACTTAAGAAAAAGCACAAAGAAAAATCTATGGAAATACAAAAACCTTCAGTTTATTTCCCTTACATCAGTTTCTTTGCATCTTGGCTCCACTGTTTACACGGTCCTTCAAAAGATATACTCTGAACACATTTAGAGGATCTTGCTTTAACACCCCCCCCCCCACACTCTTTACGTCGTCTGCAGCTGAAACTATAAAACCTCTCTCTCTCTCTCTCTCTCTCTCTCTCTCTCTCTCTCTCTCTCTCTCTCTCTCTCTCTCTCTGTAGGCAGACAGACCTGGATACATTTTCTAAAAAAATAAATTATCTAAAAATCAATCTTTGGGAGACTACGAGAACCCATTCCATCTAGACAACTGCAGTTGCAACTATAATTTCCCATCTAGGGAATGTTTCAGCAAAAAGGCAAGACGTTCGGGTTCTAGCTGCAACCCCCTTTCACTCCTTTTACTGTGCCTCCGTTCATATTCTCTTTCTCCCTCTTGCTATCATCCCTCTCCTGACATTTGTTTCATAGTGCAACTTCCTCTGAGGTTTTTCCTCTTGTTACACCTTTTCTAGACTTTCCAGATTGTTTGCTTGCTGCAGCATCGCTCGTTTCATAATAGATCTGAACAAGCTCCTTAAAGCAATCTGTACGTAAGCAATTCATTTCTATTTTCCATCAACGTTCGTTCCTGATGCTGCTTCCGTATTCATGAATGAATGCAGGCGAAGTCAGGATGGCGACTGCTTTAACTTCTCTGCAATGTATACATTGGAATATATATGTATATATATATATATATATATATATATATATATTATATATATATATATAAATGTATATAATATATAACTTCATGGTATACACACAATATATATATATATACATATATATATATATATACTATATATATATATATATATATATATATATATATATATATATATACATATATAATATATATATATATATATATAGATATATAATATATATCTTATATATATATATATATGGACGAACTGTTTTTTTTTATGCCACCAAACTGTTATCAAATTATTTTTTTTAGACATATCACCTAATCTTTTTTATGTTTTATTAGTTTTATTTTTTTTTACAGATATTTTACTCGACGTATCTAGTTTTCCCATTTAGTACTTTGTACTTACTCTCACCCCCTCGACCATTCTTTTTATCTACTTGCTCGTCCAACCCCCGCCCCCCACCCCCCACCACCCCCCCCCCAAAAAAAAAAAAAAAAAAACACTGTTACTTTTACGGGACGAGTGCGACTAATTCACGTGTCTCTACCCCTGCTTGGCCTAGGTTGTTTTTTTCATTACCTCTCGTCCTCATGTAAAATGAAGCCGTTTTTTTTCGAAACTGTTCCCTATTCCCTGCTGATAAACCGAGAGCGCCCTTTCTGTTTGTTTGTTAGAATGGTGTTTATACGTTGCATCGGAACCAGTGGTTATTCAGCAACGGGACCAGCCGCTATACGTGGCTTCCGAAATACGTCGAGAGTGAACTTCTATCACCAGAAATATACATCTCTGACCCCTCAGTGGAATCCCCGAGAATCTCGCGGCCACCGAGGTGGCAGGCAAAGACCATACCAGCCACGCCACTGAGACGCTGCGTCCTTTCTGTTGACGCTATGTGGGATAAATCTAGTTGTACGAAACACAACACTTCATAATTCATGCTTGCAGCGCCAGGTACGGTCGCTAGCGTGGCAGCATGCCGCTCGGATGTCACGGGGTGCGGGGGTTCGCGTCCCCCCCCCCCCCCCCCCCCCCAAGATGAAAACTCATTGGCTCTGTGTCGTGATCAGTTACTGCTGCAGTGCGTGGTCTGCGGTAGGAGGTTGAAATCAACATTCTTAGGAAGCCTGAATTTTGAATTTCAAGTCAGTGGCCCCTTTGGTGGGCTTGTTCCGTGTGAATAGGTTTCATCTACTGAAATAATAATAATAATAATAATAATAATAATAATAATAATAATAATAATAATAATAATAATAATAATAATAATAATAATAATAATAATTGATGTCACAATACCACGGGACACCAGACTTGAAAAAAAAGAAAGTTAAAAAAATGGATATGTATCAAGACCTGATAATAGAAATAAGAAGGATATGGGATATGCCAGTGGAAATCGTACCCATAATCATAGGAGCACTAGGCACGATCCCAAGATCCCTGAAAAGGAATCCAGAAAAACTAGAGGCCGAACTAGCTCCAGGACTCATGCAGAAGAGTGTGCTCCTAGAAACAGCACACACATAGTGAGAAAAGTGGTGGACTCCTAAGGAGGCAGGATGCAACCCGGAACCCCACACTATAAACACCATCCAGTCGAATTGGAAGACTGTGATAGACTACAAAATAATAATAATAATATTTAGCTGTCTCATAATACGTCTTATTAAAAACTTTACATAAATACTTGTCCCTTTAACTGCAAGTACCCCAATGTTATGGATCTCGTACGCCCCTACCATATCTCCTACGAGCTGCTCTATGAGCAAGAGGCCGTGCTAGCTTAAAGTCCAGCATAATCTCCAAGAACAACAACTACCATATCTGCCTACCTAAATTATTCAATAATTCATTTGGAATACGCACGAAGTTCACCGACGCACTCCTCGTTCGATGTCATGTTGACAAAAGCAAGAGACTACGAATGGTAAAACTTGCACGAGACATTATTTTATTAGAGCTTACAGAGAATTCTGAATCGGTGTTCGTTTAGATGATCATCGTCTATTTACAGAACGTGTTCGCTCTCTTTTACACTTAAATATTTTACAGGATTTTTCACAGTTGATAATTTTAGACAACAGTTCTATTCATCCTAATGGTATATAGATTTCTAGCTAGTTTCATTATTGTCAGTTAAATATAGTCCGTTGTTTCCCAATACACGGGGGGGTATGTATATATATATATATATATATATATATATATATATATACATATATATATATATATATATATATTAAACAGATATAACAAGACATACATATATATATATATATATATATATATATATATATATGGGGATACAATCCCCAATGAAGTAAATTCCTCTTGTAGTTTAAAAATATATAGTACTTGTATAGGATTAGAGCTTTCGACCATCAACTGTGGTCTTGTTCACTTTAGTGAACAAGACCACAGTTGATGGTCGAAAGCTCTAATCCTATACAAGTACTATATATTTTAAACTACAAGAGGAATTTACTTCATTGTGGATTGTATCCCCATTTACTTAGAGGTACGACATAGAACCTGGCTTCTTCATATATATATATATATATATATATATATATATAATATATATATATATATATATATATATATATATATGTATACATTATATATATTTATATATATATATATATATATATATATATAATATATATATATACATACGAGAGAATCATGATACAATTGAAGAAAAGTTATATATTTTATGTGTATATATACACATATACTTCACAATATATAGCTCTACTACAACTGTACCGTTGCACGGCTTTATCTCTCTCTCTCTCTCTGCTCTCTCGTCTCTCTCTCTCTCTCTCTCTCCCCTCTCTCTCTCTCTCTCTCTCTCTCTCTCTCAGGGTTTCAAATCCATGTGACTCATCCATCTGCCTTTTTTCCATACAAACTATATATATATATATATATATATATATATATATATATATATATATATATATATATACACGATTCCTGTCAATTGACCTTTTAAAAGTACTGTATCGTCCCCTATTGCAGCCAATCTACGGTACATTTCTTTCTTTCTCATTAATGAAGTTCGGATAAATAACATTTGGATTCCTCGCGTGGATTTACTACAATTAAATTACTCAATTTTTTTGTTTAGTTTTCTGTAAAAGAAAACTAATGAGATGACTATTTGTCTGTCCGCCCTCAAATCTTAAAATCTACTGAGGCTAGAGGGCTGCAAATTGGTACGTCGTTCATCCACCCACTAATCAGCAAACATACCAAATTGCAGCCCTCTAGCCTCGGTAGGTTTTAATTCATTTAAGGTTAAAGGTCCCCATAATCATGCGTCTGGCAACGTTACAGACCAGGCAACCACCGGGCAGTGGTTAAAGTTTCATGGGTCGCGGCTCAGACGCCATTATACCGAGACCACAGAAAGATAGATTTCGGTGGCCTTGATTATACGCTGTACAGGAAACTTGATTGAGGAGAGGAAGTCTCACCGTATTTTTTTTTACTTATAAATTAAAATAAATAGTAATTTCATAGTATTTTTCTTTTATTTCAGTAGGGTTGGCAATGATTAAATCAAACTGATTTAATCAAGTGATTAAATCATTGATTTTTTTCATTAAATAAATCATTATTTTTTTTACTTTTTACTTTTTTTATTTGAGAGCAAACAAATTGAAAAATATGGTTTGGAGGTTGATAAAAACTTAAGCATAAGTGTGCTGTATCTATTTATTTTGATATAAAAAAAATTGCAAGTACATACTTTAGGCCAGAACTGGAAACCTAAAAGATAAATACATAGTGATTCTGTCATAAAATACATTTTCAGGAAAAAAAGGGAATGAAAAACATCCAACAAATCATAAAAACAGAAAATAAAAATATCAAATAATAAAAAAAAAAATCAAATAAATCACTGATTTTTAATTTTTAAAATTTTCTGTAAATAAAAAAATAAAAAACAAATAAAAAAATTAAATAAATATGAAAAGCAAATAAATAACTTATTTTTTATTTAAATCTTTTTTAATATAAAAAAATCACCAACCCTGCATTTCAGCGTAGCTAACTCAGAGACACGAGTCCACTGTGCACGTCATCTGATACTCTTTTTACCAAAATGTATATAAATATACCTCATTCTTTTGCAATTGTTCGCTCGCAATATGATCTTTAATAATCTGATATTTCTCGGAAATAATCCCAATGTAAAATGTAATGACAATAAGAAGCAATTGTAATGCCTATTTGAAGAGCTGAGTAATGCTATCAGCAACATCTATAGTAGATTCCCATCAACCGTCCATTTCATGTCTAGGCCAGTCCCTTACGACGCTCCTGATTGGCTGTTGATAAGCCAATCACAGGGTTGGAAACTCTCCTCAGCCTCTCTCGAGAGTTCACATGAGTAGGATCTATGTTCCACCTCTCCTGAGGGATACGTCTTTCAAGCGAGGTGGAACGAGTTTCTAGCCGTGTGATTGGCTTATCAACAGCCAATCAGGAGCGTCGTAAGGGACGGGCCTAGACATCAAATGCACGGCTGATGTGAATCTACTACAGCATCAGAAGGGCAGCAGACATCTAGAGCAACTGCATATTTCAATATAACTGTCAGCAATCATCGTCGTAAATAAAAAAAAATCAAATTAACATCTGCAGAAAAAGCTGTAAATCAATTTTCGGAAACGAAGAAGCGGCTAAATTAGTCTATATATCAAACGAACAGCCAGCAATTATCATCGTAACACGTATCTATTAAACGGAGACTATAATTAAAATCAGAAGAAATGACCCTCGATTACGTAAGTCCTCGGCGCTAGCAATGTCAGCGCGATTAGCTAAGGAGAGCGGAGTATAGTAGCACTTCCGCATAAACAGTTCGAGGAAGGTAGCAATGTCGGCTCGGCTAATAAAGGGGTAAGGGGGGTACTGTGGCAGGCCAGCCAGCGGTAGGCGGCATATTATAATTATAGAATAAACGCCAGAGGAGAGAGCGTACTGTGACTATAGCACAAGGCAGCAGCAGGCAGGCAGCAGCAGGCAGCAGGCGGCAGCAGGCAGGGGTGAGAATGGCGGGAGAAGTGCATATACATAATCTGGCGCGGAAGGCGTCTCTCTCCAGTTAGCAGTGTTGCAGACCTTCAGTTTCCAAATGGCCATTTCGCATTATCATTAGCCCAGAGCTCACGGGTGAATTATGCCGTAAGGAAGACGATGGTAGGAACCTCCCAAGGCGGGGGGAGGGGGGAGCAGAGAGGAGGAGGGAAGGGGGTTGAGGATGTACTAACTTTGAATCCAGCACTGTTATGGAACGAGCTGCTTTGGACACCTGGTTTGAAATATCCTACTACTATATACAGCTGCGATCCAAATGTCTACTGGCCAGTCTCCTATCTACTGCATATCTATTTATCTATCGACTGATGGATTAATTTAGTATGTATGTACTTGAGGTTATATATATATATATATATATATATATATATATATATATATATATATATATATATATGTGTGTGTGTGTGTGTGTGTGTGCGTGTGTGTGTGTGTGCGAACAAAAGAAATATACCTCAGAGACTACAGTCGACCGTATACCTTTAATAACTGCACAAATTTCTAACTCTTGTACGAGAGAGAAGAGAGAGCGAGAGAGAGAGAGAGAGAGAGAGAGAGAGAGAGAGAGAGAGAGAGAGATATGAAATCTTTATGATATTTCCTGAGAAGACAGCTGGTCAACTCGAGCACCATTTCTGACGTAATCTGTGAAGGTTTTCAACAAATGATGGGTATCTATATATATATATATATATATATATATTTATATATATATATATATATATATTATATATATTATATATATATCAGGCACACAACAATGGAATAGGCAGAGGATGACCAGTGTGGATCTCGTATGTTACGAAACAGTGGTGTCAAAAGTTTAGAAGTGAAGGGAAAAAGTTCTTTGTTGCATACACGGACCCAGAGAACGTATGAAAGAATTGATAAGAGAGCCAGTGTGAGGAGGTGCCACCGAGGGTAAGGTAAAGACGGTCGGGTTGTTGAGAATGAGATAATGTTTCATGATGGGGGTGAATTACGTGGTAGGATCTGCAGAAGAAATCTGGCCATTTTGGTAATATAAACAAAGGTGAGGCAAGGGTGTGGTACTGCATTTCCATAGCTACTGCATTTCCATAGCTACTGCATTTCCATAGCTTCTGCGGCTGAAATCCGATTGGACTTTTAGTCGAAAGCAGATGAAGAAGGTGGCGCGGATTATCAGGTCAAATCCTCATGGAACTGTCTGATCAGGCACAAGTAGGTAAGGTCCAAAAAAAATGTATATCTTAGTTTAACCAGACCACTGAGCTGATTAACAGCTCTCTTAGGGGTAGCCCCGAAGGATTGGATATTTTTGCGTGGCTAGGAACCAATTGGTTACCCAGCTTATTGTGGGATCCGAACCACATTATATAGAGAAATTAATAAAAGTATATCTTAGTTTAACCAGACCACTGAGCTGATTAACAGGTCTCCTAGGGCTGGCCCAAAGGATTGGATATTTTTGCGTGGCTAGGAACCAATTGGTTACCCAGCTTATTGTGGGATCCGAAAAACATTATATCGAGAAATGAATTTCTAATCACCAGAAATAATAGAGTCCTCGAAGGTAAGATCCAGAACGCGAACGCCAGTCGTCATAAAAAAATCATTTCCCAAGACTTCAGACCCCCAGATGCAAAAATCATTTATGCATTCGTGTTTCGTCACAAAGTAATCTCCTCGCGCGCGCGCCTAAGAGGATTCAGTTATGTTTATTGTTGATTCTTTTATTTTGTATATAATCGCCGTGTCTATAATGGAAAATTGTTTGAAGCATATAATGGAGTCTTGAAAATACAGGTTTCACATTTATTTTCTTGATATTGTGCAAAAAAGCTCCATCCGTGTTCCTTTGCTCTCAGGTATAAAGAACTGAAATCGACAAGAAATATATATTCACTTTTATCGAGATGTTGAAAAAAATTGGCCAATGTTTGCAATGACTTTGGCGCTTGCAAAAATGAAGTGCTAGTTAATCAGATAAAGTAGGTAGAGAATATTTTTCATAAGAGTGAATAAAAAGTAATTAATGTACAATGCTCCAGGGTCCTGCATCTTCAAAGCTAGGACTAAGATAAACAAGAAATGTTTATTCACTTCTATTGAGAAATTGAAAAAAAAAATTGGCCAATGTTAGCAATGATTTTGGCGCTTGCAAAAATGAAGTGTAAGTTAAGCAGATACAGTAAGTAGAGAATATTGTCCATAAGAGTTAATAAAAAATAATTAATGTACAATCTTCGAAGCTTGGACTGAGATAGACAAACAGGAAGGCCTTGGACCAAACGTCCCAAATACTGGGATATTTGACAATGGATGAAATTGGTTTGAATAACTAGCGATTTGCCATTGTACAGAAAATTGACAAATTACACTTGATGATAAATAAAAAATAATTAATGTACAATGTTCCAGGGTCCTGCATCTTCAAAGCTTGGACTGAGATAGATGAAGAGGAAGCCCTTGGACCCAAAAGTCCCAAAGACTGGGATATTTGACAGTGGATGAAAATGGTCTCAATAACTCTCGCGAGTTGACACTATATAGAAAATTGACGAATTACACTTGATAATAAATAAAAAATAATTAATGTACAGGGTTCCAGGGTCCTGCATCATCAAAGCTTAGACTGAGATAGACAAACAAGAAGGCCTTGGACCTAACGTCCCAAATACTGGGATATTTGACAATGGATGAAAATGGTTTGAATAACTCTCGCGACCTGCCATTTTACAGAAAATTGACAAATTACAATTGGCAACACACACGTATGTATAATAAGCTAATACCACAGGAAAATGATAAGAAGAAATCCAACAAGCGCTTTCCTCTTTAATAGGACACTGTCAAGGAACGTTCCTTGACAATGTCTTAGTAAAGACGAAAGCGCTTGTTGGATTTCTGCCTATCATTTTCCTGTGGTATTCGCTTATTTAATGAAGTCAAGTGCATCTACTGTGATTTTTTTAAGCACATGTATGTATGAATGTATCTATGGATGCGCAGGTTGGCGGAATGGAATGGAATATATAGAACTTGGGCCAAAGTCCAAGTGCAGGGACCTATGAGGTCATTCAGCTCTGACAGGGAAATTTTGAGAGTTAGTAGGTTTGAAAGCGCTATGAACCCACTGTTGGCCAGAGGGTTCGGGAAAGTAAGACGGAGGAAAATATGAACGGAGGTACAGTAAAATGAACGAAATGGGCTGAGCTCCACTGACGGCGCTATAGTAGATTCACATCAACCGTGCAATGTCCTGATTGGCAGTTGATAAGCCAATCACAGGGCTGGAAACTATCAGTATCTCTCGAGAAACTTAACATAGGCAGGATGTCTGTTCCATCTCTCCTGAGGGATAATTTGAAAGACGTATCCCTCAGGAGAGGTGGAACATACATCCTGTCTAAGTGAACTCTCGAGAGAGACTGACTGAGAGTTTCCATCCAAGAGATTGGCTTATCAACAGCCAATCAGGAGCGTCGTAAGGGACGGGCCTAGACATCAGATGCACCGGCGATGTGAATCTACTATAACCACCCTGCGGAATCGTAGGTGGGTGGGTTCATACGATAGTTTCTAATAAAAAAAAAGGCAAATGCCCGTTTTTTTATTTTGATCTTCATCCTCCATTTGTACGTTTAGGTAAGCGTTCAATGAGTATATGCAGACGTCGTTAAAGAATATGTAAATACATACATACATCCATCCATACAGAAATGCACACACACACACACACACACACACACACACGCACGACTAAATGCGCGTTCTTTTAATGTAAACTCCTCTAACATCTGAACTCTTCTCGCAGCACTTTCCGCCAGATTTAGCGACGGAATGAAATATGAAATGACTGATATTTAAGTCCTGACATTTTACACCAACGTACTAGAGCAGCTACTTGCTGCCGCCGCTACACCTGGCCGCATAATCAGAATGTCAGGGACAGGAATATTTTATTGGCACGAGGGAGGGAGGGAGGGAGGGAGGGGAGGGGGAGGGAGGGAGGGAGGGACCTGACTGACGTGAAGGCCTCAATTCGGTTCCTTAGCCACAAAGGCGACCATGAACGCATTAAAAAAAAAAAAAAAAAAAAAAAAAAAAAAGACACACACACACACACAAGTAGGATGGTGATAATAGCAAAGGCTACTGTGGTAGTTTGTCAGTTGCTTCAGTGACTAGGAGGATAATATTAAGGTCGGTTTGTCAGATTACTATATATATATAGACATATGTATGAATTATATATATATATATATATATATATATATATATATATATATATATGTATATATATATATATATATGTATGTATATATATACTATATATAGGAATATATATACATATATAAATGAATATATATTTTATTTATACAGACATACATATATACAAAATATATGTATGTATATACATCTTGAACTAAGCTACCGAATCCAAATAATATCTTTCACCGACTACTTTGGGCATAACTATCTACTACTAGGTGACCTTGGAGAGAAGACCAAAGTCAGCATTTGGAGGCCTCGGGTCTTATTGTGACCCCTTGCCACGCTGTACAATAATACCCCCACATATTTCTTTCCCTACTTAAGCGTTCCCTTGAAGAGGTCATTCTTCTGTAGGTTTTTTAAGGGTTTTCAGGCCTGGGTTATAAAAGGGTATCAGATTGCCCTGTCCGCCCCTTTTGACCTTGTTTAATTTAAAATGCATCAATACGCATTTTCTAATTACGAAAACGACAAAAAATGCCTGTAAAAGATAAAGGAAATTAAAAATGAAAAGAAATTATCAGTAAAATGATAAGAAAAAATTAAAAATGAAAAGAAATTGCCAGTAAGAAGATAGAAAAATTAAGAATTAAAAGATCTTACTAGTAAAAGAAAAAAGTTAAAAATTCAAATGAAACTGCCAGTAACAAATTAAAAATGAAGAAACCTTACCGTTAAAAAGATGCAAAATTTTAAAATTAAAAAAAATTGCCAGTAAAAAGATAAAAAAAAGAAAAAACTAACCGGTAGAGATAAAAAAAAAATGAAAAAAAATTGCCAGTTAAAACATCAAAAAGTTAAAAATTAAAATAAATTGCCAGTAAAAAGAGCTATATATATATTATATATATATATACATATATATATATAATATATATATATATATATAGATATATATATATATATAAACAGTCATCCCCTGGTTACAGAAATTGGCACCTTTCACACAGCGAAAAGAAAAGCAAGTCCATAACACAGGAGAGAGAGAGAGAGAGAGAGAGAGAGAGAGAGAGAGAGAGAGAGAGAGAGAATATATGACCTTCCTTAACGTGGCTCCTAATCAAGACATCAAAGCTGCATGCAAAGGAAGATGTCACCCACACAGTCGGATGTCACGAGCGCATCGAAGGAACCTGACAGGCAAACTCTGCCACTTCCCATATGATTTCAGATGCACCCACAGGCATGCAAGCGGAATCATCCTTCGCTCGCAAGCATGACATTTGCGCTCCCCACCCCCCCCCCCCACCCCCCCCCCCCCCCCTCATTCTAGTAGATTTTCTTCTCATCTGTAGCCTTTTCGGAATGCTCGCATCCTATCACTCACGTGTTTAATATTAAAGACGGTATCACACAAGATCGTTTAAAATAATAAGGCCTTCTCTGTGGCACAAGATCTTTTGCAAATCTTTGCAACAGTTGTAATTGTTTCCCAGTGATGGGCTGAAACTGAAGTCCCAAATCATATTCTCTTTTAAATGTAACACAAGCAGGACCATCTCAAACTTACATTTCGACACTAATACTTTTCTATGTTATTCTTATGGTATCTAGCCCATTGCACCAATATGGATTCCCCTGTGGCAAAAAAACTTTTTTCAAATTTTTTTGGAAAACATTTTTATTTGTTTCCCACTGATGGACTGAAATTGAAGTCCCAAATCATATTCTCTTAAATTTTGACGCTAATGCTTTTCTATGTTATTCTAATATTATCTAGCCAACTTGCACCAATAGGGATTTCTAAGTGGCAAAAGAACTTTCTTTTAGATGTAACACAAGCAGGACCATCTCAAACTTACATTTTGACACTAATACTTTTCTATGCTATTCTTATGGTATCTAGCCCATTGCACCAATATGGATTCCCCTGTAGCAAAAAAACTTTTTCAAATCTTTTGGAAAACATTTTTATTTGTTTCCCACTGATGGACTGAAACAGAATTCCCAAATCATATTCTCTTAAATTTTGACGCTAATACTTTTCTATGTTATTCTAATATTATCTAGCCAACTTGCACCAATAGGGATTTCTAAGTGGCAAAAGAACTTTCTTTTAGATGTAACACAAGCAGGACCATCCCCAACTTAAATATTTGACTCTAACTTCCCTATATTATTCTACAGCATTATCTAGCAACCTTGCTACATTTCTCTCCAAACCACTGGACTGACGCCTACCAATGTTTCTGTCCTTCCTAGATCCTTCTACTGCTAAAGCTCCTTTTATATTTCATTAAAAGCAAACTACACAACAAGTCCAGTGGGGTGGAAAATCTTTTCTCATACTAAGGTTAAGACTCCCATTGTGATCTCATTGCAAACTTGCAAACTGCAAAACATTTGATCCTGCTAATCTTAACCTTCCATCTCTCTCACCCTCCTGATGAATCTACGTCTTGCTGACCTATAAAAAAAAAACTCAATTTTAAACTAAATCTGTTCTCACTTCATCCAACGTGACTGACCTTCTTACTACCTCACACCTTTCTATTTGTTCTGTCCGTCTGAATAATTTGTTTTTAAGTGCTGTAAAATTCTGACAGGTAAAGAGTGTCATCCAGTATAATTTTTCTAGGAGGTTGCATGTGATTCTCAAACTAGGTCCCGTGGCATCCCCTAGGGTGCCACAGAACAGTGCCAAGGGGTGCCACAAGATTGTCGTGAATTTTTGTCTTGACTAGAGCATCTCAGTGAACTTTTGAACTTTTCTAAAAAAATAAAATAAAATAAAAAATAAAATAAATAAAAAGTCTGCAGAAGTCTTCATGAACTTGTTATCAGTTCGCATACTTTAATATATTCACCCATACATATATGTAATATATGTGAAGTCCGTCTCTCTCTCTCTCTCTCTCTCTCTCTCTCTCTCTCTCTCTCTCTCTCTCTCTCCAAAGAAATATCTGTTTCCCACAGCTTCTCAAATTCAACAGAAATTCTCTCTCTCTCTCTCTCTCTCTCTCTCTCTCTCTCTCTCTCTCTCTCTCTCTCTCTCTCTCTCAGCTTCTCAAATTCAAACATTTCGTGTCCACGATATATATATATATATATATATATATATATATATATATATATATATATATATATATATATATCTGTCAACAACTGAGAGTAAAATAATTATGACACCTTGATACACCGAGAATGATGATAACGACACCCAAGACTATATATATATGTATACATAGAAGACGGAAATAGATCGAGGTCGTCTTCTAAATCTCAACCATTTCAATGAATAAGAAGTAAGAAGAAGTCGAGGAGGCGAGAGGAGACTTGTCATCACGTTGTACTCACTCCCTCTCGATAAAGAGTTCTTCCTGGGAGTGAGAGACTGCGAGTTTCTCCAATTTCCATGAAAATTAAGTCCTGGTTTATTGTGCATCTCACACGGATACCGTCCTTTATGACGGCTCTTCCCCCTCTGGTAATTTGCATGTCATTTGTTTCGTCTTCTTCTTCTTCGTCCGATTGCTTGGATTTTCTCCGTTTCGCTTTGCCATCATCGTCCAAATCTTTTCCTCTTACAGACGTCACGGCATCGTCATCAGCTGTTGACGATGATGCTGTAATTCTTCTCTCTCTCTCTCTCTCTCTCTCTCTCTCTCTTCAATCACTAACAGTCCCTGACTCCTCTCTTGTTTATTCTGTGCTCCTACTTTTATTTCCTCTGTCTTGGCAATTCCTTTATTCTTATCATCCGTTCCCTTCAGCTGGCTCTCTATCTCTCTCTCTCTCATTTCCTCTGTCTTGGCAAATCTGTTATTCTTATCTTCCGTTTCCCTCTGCTCTCTCTCTCTCTCTCTCTCTCTCTCTCTCTCTCTCTCATCAAAACGAATTTACACCATCCAAGGTCATTCCCTCTTTCCATAATAAGTAAGCCCCTCTATTCTTCCGGTCTGGGCTAGCCAAGGACATTATTGGACTGCCAGTTTATCAACATGTGGTTTTTAAAAAAAAAAGTAGCTACGAATCTTTTAGTAACAACATACGACCACAATCACATCATTGTATAACCTGAGGTTATATTATAACCGCTGTCATTCAGAAAATTCCACCAATTCTATGTTTCATTATAAAAAATATGTATACAATCGGAGTTATAC
>NC_061088.1:86562850-86567850 GCF_015104395.2 Macrobrachium nipponense | reverse complement strand
TCTGCAACACAAATATATGACTTCAGCAGGATGCTGGAATGATGCTCTCGTCTGTTTTAAGTAGAAGGGGAAATGTTGCGATTGGTTTCGGGGGTGGCTCCGTTCAGGAACGATGATGATAACAGAAAGTCGCTCTGAGGAAATAGCAGCTGAACGAGTCCACCATGAACAGTCGTTAACCTACTTAGATTTCTTTTAACCCAGTAACGAAAGTAGTTAAGGTAACAGATAATTAGAACAGCATCGGCGATTTATTTGCGATTCTCCCTCTCTATCTCTCTCTCTCTCTCGGTGTCCAAAAGCAGGAAAATCGCGCTAGACTTGTTGGGCCGTGACGAACTTACGCGGCTATAAATTGGGTGGGCCAATCGCAGCGTGCTGTCATTAATTGCCGATTTCTGATTGGATTGCTTAGCGCGAACTGATTACTTCGGGATCACAGTCCCGATTCATTGTTGGCCTGTGATGCTACTGCTGCCGAGACTAGGTCGTTATCTTTAATCTCTCTCTCTCTCTCTGTTTGGCTTTCTATCTACACACATACTAAATACAAATGTGTTTGTGTATATAGTATAAACACACATATGTCTACGTATACGTATAATTGAATCACGAAAATATGGAACGAGATGAATATATAAAGACGAATTCCGCAAAGGAAAAGAGAAATAATGGACTACTCCAAGGCCTTGCGACATCTTGTCCTTTACTTAGCAAAAGTCAAGAAGTCGAAAGTTTTGTGTATATATATATATATATATATATATATATATATATATATATATATATATATATATATATATATATATATATATATATATAAATAACTGAATCACGAAAGTTTGGAACGTGATAAATCCATAAATAAAGGCATAATATATAACGCGCATGTCAACAGATAATGATTGAGGGATAGGTACTTCAGTTTAACACAATTAACACTGAATGGCCAGCGTGTCACAAATAATTGACTGTGTGTGTGTGTGTGTGTGTGTCCCGCTACTGCAGCTTAATAAAAAATAACTGACATGAGACCCAGAAACCTATTTACCACGGGGAGCAGACATTCCTGACAAACGGGGATAAATACGCCTCCTTCTTCGTCCCCTCCGTATAAAATTGATAGCAGAGGGAGGAGGAGGAGGAGGAGGACCTGAAAATGCCTTTAAACCATGCATTGTGAGAATGAGGAGGGCCACAGCTTCTCCCTTCCTTCCTCGACAATAAAAGCCAATGCGAGGCTGAAGGTCTTTGGAAAATCGAGAATCCACATGAATGGGTTTTACAGAGCACCTTCTTCTTCCCATCTCCATCCACTCCCATCCCTCCCCCATCTCTATAAGCCCGGACACCCCCCCCCCCCCCACGACCCCTCCCACCAAAGTCCATAGCCATATTCCCAATTCCCGTAAACCCCGCCCACAGTTTCACCATTCCAGAGCAGATTCCGGGGTATGAGGTCGGGGTCGCGAGCTGTGGAATATAAAAAGGTAAGTGGAGGAGGAAAGGGAAGAAGGATTAAGAGAGAGAGAGAGAGAGAGAGAGAGAGAGAGAGAGAGAGAGAGAGAGAGAGAGAGAATCAAAATGGCAGTTCAGCCAAATCAAATTCAGTTGCTAAATGATGAAATTAAACTGGAGAGACTTTTGTAGATCGCTTTGACATTGTTGAATATTCAGCTCATATTCAGACTTTAGCTGAAGGAAGATTTAATCTTCCATGATATACAAGGCGTGATCCGACATCCAGCTAACTCGAGGCGCGTGCTAAAATCTACGGCCAAATAGAGCGCTGTTTCACCAACGAAAATTAAAAGAAATACGTTATATTTTATTGAAATTAGTTGTTCTGTTCCGTTCAACATACACATTTAATCTTCCATAATATACAAGGGGTGATCAGGTCTCCAGCTTACTCGAGGCGCATGCTAAAATCCACGGTCAAATAGAGCGCTGTTTCACCAACGAAAATCAAAATGAATATGTTACATTTTATTAGAAATAACTGCTCTGTACTGTTCACCATGGACATTTTTTATATTTTACATTTTCATTCTAATAAATAAGTCATAAATATCCTATCCTAAAATTCCTGTATCTTCAACTCAACGCAAAACGCCTTTTTCAGACCTTTATAGGCTTTTCATAGACCTTTCCTAACCCCCAACAAGAACAACAACAAAGTAGTTTGTAAGCTTACTCCCCGAGTAAGCGTCAATAATGTAAGGCTTTTTATGAAACGATGAAATGCCACCAAACCTACCACACGATACCCGTTCCTTTGAAGACTTTTATGAACGAAAAAAAAATTAACTTCTGAACAAACTGAATAACGTAAATACCTCGCATTTCGCTGTTGAATTCACTAAGAATCTTTTGATGCTCTTTTGAAAAAGAACTTAAAATACTACAACACTACAGTCGAGAGAGAATCTTTGAACAGCTTTAAAATAATCATTCAATTCTCGCTGATAAAATATGACAAGCTTTCGGAATGGCTGCACCGGCGTAAAAAAAATAAAAAATAAAGAAATAAATAAAATAAAAAAGCGAGATTTACCAACAGATTTCACAAGAACAAGCAGGTTGCTCATTTTATGCAACATTCATCACGAGAAGGACACAGCGTGCAAAGTTCTGTCTCCAGAGAAAGAGGCATCAGTCACAGCTCAGTTAAGGAAGCCAAGAGAGAAAGACACAAAGAGTTACAAGGAGTTACGAGGATTAGGACGTCTCAAAGACTTGTTAGTCGATCCTTAGGGGAATCATCGTGTGCTCACTTATTTCCAGGAGCAGATTTTACTTTGCATTCACAGTGTTCTCCTAATGATTTTGTCTAGCTTTCTTTCAAACTCTTCCACACTGGAGCCAACAGAGAAAGACACAAAGAGTTACAAGGTTTAGGATGTCTCAAAGACCTGTTAGTCCATCCTTAGAGGAGACACCGTGCGCTCACTTACCTCTAGGAGCAGGTTTTAATGTTCATTCACAGTGTCTTAATGATTTTGTCTAGCTTTCTTTTAAACTCTTCCACACTGTTGCTGTTTACAACTTCTTTCTGGTGGCAGTTTATTCCACGTGTCACATCTCGTGTATGTAAAGAAGTTCCCACAATGGGATGTGTTGTATCTCTTCAGCTCTAGTTTCCATCCATTGTTTCACGAATTATGCCCCAACATCTCCAGCTCCCGCAGGGGTAGGGGGGACAGTCAGTGTACCCCACGTGTTGCACGTGACTACAGTAACGTCTAGAGTGACGTCATTATCTTTCTAAAAAAAGCACTCTGTATTCGGTGTCAGGTTTGTTATAATGGATGGAAACAAGAACTGAAGAGATGCAACACATCCCATCGTGGGAACTTCTTCACATACAAGATATGTGACACGTGGAATAAACTGCCACCAGCAGAAGTTGCAAACAGCAACAGTGTAGAAGTTTAAATGAAAGCCAGACAAAATCATTAGCAGGACACTGTGAATGCACAGTAAAACCTGCTCCTTCAGATAAGTGAGCGGACGATGTCTCCTCTAAGGATGAACTAACAAGTCTTTGAGACATCCTAATCCTTGTAACTCCTTGTAACTTATTCTGAGGTTCGCGCCAACTTGTTGAGCCATTCTCTGATTTCTCTTTCGACTACAAATAAAAAATCCTGCTTTTTCGATTCGGTCACGGGAACTATGTAGCTTTAGGTGAGATTGATTGACTTATTATTTATGAATGTTTGGTATAATTACCTAAAAAACCGTCAGGTTTACATAGGATGTTCCTTCAAAATAAGTTCTTAAAATAGTGACCGAAGATTTTCATTCAAAAATCTTCGTCTCGTGTTGTTTTTTCTGTTGCTCCTACTGACAATCTCGTGTTGTTGCTTTTGTTGTTGCTTCTACTGACCATCCTGTTGTTGTTTTTGTTGTCTCTGCTGACCATTTCTGTTTCTTCTGCTGACCATCTCGCGTTGTTGTTCGTGATGCTTCTACTGAACATCTTTTGCTTCTACTGACCTTCCTGTTGTTGTTTTTGTTGCCTCAGCTGACCATCGTGTTGTTGTTGTTATTATTATTTTTGCTGCTCTACTAATCATCTGGCTCCTGGTCCCCTTCCATACAACATCCCTGTTTTTGATACGCGCGGGTCTTCGCTGCGTCATTCCCTTTGTGCCACATTCTTTTGATGTTTTCCCACATTTTATTTAATGTGTTTCTGCCTATAATTCGTTTCAGGTAAAGTCGTTTACAATGGACCCTTCGTCCAGTGGTTTCCGGAGCATTTCCTCTTTCTCACTTAAGTATACCTTACTTCAGACCACTGAGTGCATTTGCCACTCCTTTAAGCAGCTCACATTATTCCTTTCCTTTCACTGCATTTATCACTCCTTGAAGTAGCTCACACTTTTCCTTCCCTTTTAGTGCATTTGCCACTCCTTGCAGAAGTCTCTCAGCCTCCCCCTCCTTCCTCGGAGTGCCGTGGATTTCCTCCGTCTGGGATTCCTGCACCTCCTCAGATCACGGAGCTCCTGACTAGCCACTTGGCATCAGGAACGCGCGGGAAATTACGTTTTCTTCCCGCCAATTTCCGCTTATTTGCCCAAGTGTTGCCAGAAGCGCCGCGTTGGAAGGGGGAACACCTTCGGAAATAGCACTGGCTTCGCGCTGCCTGTTAGGTGTTTTGGATGCAGGGCGGCCCCTTGCTCGTAATGGCAACAGTGCCTGGGATTACCGGCGTTCGCTTATTTGGTTTTCAAGCTTTGTAACGCGGAAGGGGGAGAGCCTGGTTTCTTCGGCAGTTCGGGTTTAGAATGTGCTTCAGGGGAAGGGTTATGGGAGATCAGAATGAAGTAGTACTGCCCAGAATTCTATGCCTAGGGAATATAATAGTGTTTTTTTCTTTTCGTTGTTTCGAGATATATATTGTAAATCTTCGATGCTCTTGTGGTCTTGTTCTTTATTATGCAATTAAAAGTGTAAACGTCTGGTTAGGTTTACGTAGATTTGAATTAGCA
>NC_061088.1:86555350-86557850 GCF_015104395.2 Macrobrachium nipponense | reverse complement strand
TGTATAATCTTTTGTTCTGCATTTTCTATCTTACTTTTTAGTTCTATAACTTTCCATGCATTTTTTACTTTTGCAAGACCTTTTTTCCACTTTCTGATTTTCTGGAACAAGATCCTTCTGTCTCTTGGTATGCATGAATGATGTTTACTTTTCTTCTTCGGTATATATTTTTCCACTATTATCTCCAATATTTTATATAATATCTCCGTATTTACCCTTATGTCATCACTTACGAAAATGTTATCCCAATCTTTGTTTAATTCTTCATTAATTTCTGACCATTTTATATTTTTACTGTAGAAGTTGTATTTTCCATATCCTTCCCACTTTTCATTTCTTGCTTATCTCTATTTTCACTTGCTTTGGAATGAACTGTTAATTCTATGACATTATGGTCTGAAATACTCGCATTATAAACTATTATTTCTTAACATAATTCATCTCGTTCACAAATACTAGGTCTAAAGTATTTTCCTTTCTTGTTGGCAGGTGATTTATTTGTTGAATGTTGTATTCTAGTAGCATATCTAATAGCTTTTCAAATTGCCTCTTATCTTCTGCACTACTATTACTCTCTTTTTTATATGTATAAGTACAACCACAATCTCCTATTCGTTCTTTCCATTCTACGAAAGGAAAGTTGAAGTCACCAGATAGGAGAATAGTCCAGTCCTTGTGATTTCTACATATATCATCCAATTTTTCAATTATTATGTCAAACTCTTTAGTATTAGGAGGTCTATATATTACTATGTTCATCAATTTTTCAGATTCAAATTCTACCGCTATTAGTTCACATTATGAGTTTTAACTATATTTCTCATATATTTTTCCTTTGTTTTTTGTCTTTCCCATATATTGCGGTTCCCCCTTGATTCCTATTTTTTCTATCTGATCTATAAGTTTGGAACCCTTTTATTTGATCATCATTCCCAGTCTCTTGGGAATACCAGGTTTCACTTATATTCATTATATCTATTTTCTTTTCATTTTGGGTTAGTTCTTCTAAGTACTCTATTTTTCTTTTTGAGTTACTCGTAACTAAACCCTGCGCATTCATCACTATGATGGTTTGCGTGTTTTCTCCTTCATTTAATACTGATAGTAATAAGGATTTTCCCATGTCTCTTTCCTGTTCTGGTATGTTGTTCTTTTTTTCATTTCCAGAAATTCTGACATTAAAAAATCCAACTTTTCCATAATATTTGATCTTCCTTCATCATAATTATTCATTTGGTGTCTGAATCTGCAATTTTCTCCGTTTCTGCAATATCCTCTTGCATAATAAATACAGTTATTATCTCTTGAGTAGAATTTCGGAGCTGATGCTTTGAAATTTTTTGCTGACACCTCTGCATATCTCATTGGTGGTTTGCTTTCTCTTTTACCTGATATTCTTGTTTCTCTCTTTATTTGTTTCTTTCTTATTTTGGATTTTATTACTTGGTTGGTTATTTATTTGATTATGATTCATGGCTACAGGGTGCATATATTTGCATTTTTTGTCGAACTTACATCCTTTTCCTTCTTTTAGGTTTTTACATATTTTTGGATGCAGATCTCTGCAATCATCCCCATATCCATCTAAAGTATGCACATTTACCATATATTTCATAGTTTTTGACATATCTTAGGATGTTTGTAGTAACATCTTTCTCCAAATCTGCAATTCCCTCTTTTCAAAAGGTTGCAGATTTTGTCTTTCTTGTCTATTTTTTCCTCTTTCCCGTCATTGTATAGATCTGGGTAGAGCCTCTTCGGGATTTGCTTTTCTGTTGTCATATCGTAATTTATTTCTTCGTAGGTATGCTGCTTTATTGCCTCATATGTAGTATCAATGAGTATCTCTGCATCCATACTTTTATCTTGTTCTTTGTTTTCCTTATTTTTTTCTGTCATTTCATTTTTGTTTACTTCTCTTCCGTTTCCTCTTCTTCTTTTCTTCTTCTTCTTCCTTCTCCTCTTCTTCTTCATCCTCAACTATTTGTACATTCAATCTTGATTTAATAACATTGTCTATCCATGATAGACATGTTAACAGAAAATTCTTGTATCTTTTCTCAAATCTTGTATTACCTCAGCACACTGTGGATGGGTCGGAATGTTGCATGCAGCACATTTTCTGATTAGGTTTTGTGGATTGACTATGCTATACCAAACCGTTACACAGTTTGCATGCTTTTGGCATTCTTTTTTCCTAATGCATCAATTAGTATATTCACAAGATTTACCTTATTCATTTCTTTGTCGGAATATGTTGGTTTATGTATATTTTCTTTATGAGTCTCTTGACCACTTGGATTTTATTTGGAACTTCTTCAATTATTTTCAAGATGTTTTCATTAGATTTGTTCCAGTTTGAAGGATTATATCCTTCTAATATATCTATGAATGCTTTTGTATCTTTTTGGTTAGGACTGTTGCTGATTTCATAGATGAGAAATGCCAGTTCCCTTCCTGCTACCTCATCGTATTGTGAATCTGCTAAGCACGCCAAATT
>NC_061088.1:86545350-86550350 GCF_015104395.2 Macrobrachium nipponense | reverse complement strand
TATAATAGCTCAATACTTAGGCTCTTTCAGGAACTATTTAGCTAAATAACTTAATCAAAATCCCATCCAGTTCCTGTTAGTGTTGATAAATTACAGCGTAAAGGCTAGGTTAGGTATAGCCTCCAATTTTTTTTTTTTTTTTTTTTTTCATTGTTCGGGCAATGGAACTATAACCGGATGGAATAAATAAAGATAACTATAAAAAAAGTAATTTTGACTGAAAGGGAATGATTGTGAGCTTAAATGACGGCTAGTAATATAAAATGGCTGGCGAATCCCGTAGCATAGGCCTAGCTTCACTGGTCCATGCTTCCCGTCTTTGTGATAAGCAATATTAAAAGTTATTTTTCAGTTTACGGACGCAGTAGATATTACTTGGGTATAACAAGTTGTCTATACACATGTAATCATAAAATAAAGTTAGAAATACTACGGGAATCTGGTGATTTGAACGGCTTTTGAACATATGTCTGCATGTGATGTGAGGTAATCGTTCGTTTGTGTTTGATCCGAGTAGATTGCTTGATACTATCTCGTCTTTCGTGTGCATGTGTTGGTGTATTATGAATACAAATCGTCGGGTTTAATATTTATATCAGAAGGGGGAAGGGTTCTTTGTCTATATAAACATTCAATTACATTTTTAGAGAAATAATTAAGATATTTATTACAATAATGGTTTTCAGCCAATCACAGGATACCTATGCGCATGTGCCACATCTTCACACGTTAGTGGACAGACGAAAGGAAACCCTCTATTATAATAATAACAATAACCTGCGTAATGGCGACAATAACACTAACAGGATAGATAATCCTAATAGTATATCAGGGGTAACACTGGCTTCATTATTTATAAAGTACTTCGGCAGACCAGGGAGTGTTCTACGAGGGCTGGCATCCCAGCCTAATTAGTATGACATGAATATCAATAATAATTCCTTCAGTACTTACCAGAGACACAGTGTCGTTCGATTATACTCACGTCATCCTCTTATATTCACGCATTTTTGACGCGTTTACGCACGCCTAAGGCGTCAAATCCCTCTCGTGCTAATCCACGGGACAACGGCGAATCGCTGTTATCATTTGTGTTTCGAAACGACGCGAAAAATCACGGAATTTCACCCACGAACGACACATGCAGGAATGACCGCCAATCTGTTTACATTGGGGCCAAGAAGGGAATGTCAGCGGGGAGCTTATTGGCTGGAGCCTAACCCTGTATCTAATCACGCCGGTGATTGGTTGTTTTTCCAGTGACGGCCCGCACGTATTAAGGTGAGTTTTTGCTCGTTTCAAATTTATTTTGTACTTTTAATTTACATCTAAGTTACTTATTATATAGGCGTTATTCATCGTCGAATTGATTAGCGCTAGGAATTATATTCTCGTGAGTAAAAAGTGAATAAATGTCAGCAATTAGTTCATTTTGTATAAAAGAGTTACTGATTATTCAAGTGAACTTACAGCAGAAACATTCTCTCTCTCTCTCTCTCTCTCTCCTCTCTCTCTCTCTCTCTCTCTCTCTCTCTCTCTCCAGAGAGAGAATTGATTAGCGCTAGGATTATATATATATATATATAATATATATATATATATATATATATATATATATATATATATAGATATATCTAGTTATATATATATATATACTATATATTATCTATAATGAGATATATGAGAGTATAATATAGAACTATATATATATATAATGACGAATCTATATAATATAGTATATAATATATCTATATATATTATATTGAGATGATCGAGAGAGAGAGAGAGAGAGAGATGGATCCACAGTCATACTTTTGTTTATCAAGACGGAATATATATGTAGAAATATTTATTACAACAATATATTTCGTCATGCAAAACAAGAGTATGACTGTGGATCCTTCTATTGATAACTGAGAAGCACTATATGGTGTTTTTATATTTCGTGTATATATAACATATATACATATATTATATACATAAAGTAAAAGTGTCTCGAATATCTTATCTTACACATCTGATGTCGAGATGGAGCGATCCCAGCAATGGGAGAAACATATATATATTATCATTTTTGATACCGCCTCGTTTGAACTCCCCAGGGAACTTTAAAATTCTGGAACGCAGAGATATACAATTCCGCCCCCAGGATGCTTAATCTCAAGATGCCGTAATAATATGACGGAGATTGAAAATGGCATCTGAGAGATCGTGACCCTTTGAATAATGTAATATTTGTTTTCCCCCTACACTTGCTCTCTCTCTCTCTCTCTCTCTCTCTCTCTCTCTCTCTCTCTCTCTCTCTCTCTCAGCGTTGACTGACATAATTAGATAATCCTGTGTCTATTTCCTTTCCTGTAGATATAGTAGATGCCCCTTGAGATTTTTATGTGAATATTCTTTATGTATATATGCATGTGCGCGCGCAGGGAGGCGAGCATGCGTGGCCTGCAAGGCTCCAGACTTGATGAGAGCCTTGCATATCCTCCTCCACCCCGACAGCGACCCACCTCAGTCGAGTAACGACAGCGTGAAAAATTCTTGGGTGAATGAATATGATTTTGTGTATCGTCGAAATGCCTCGCCCCGGGGATCGAACCATTTCAAACTTGTTGGAGTGTCATCGATGACACTAATTATAATTATAACTTTTCTGTTAGTAATTTATGAATAGATCTGCTTTTTTTTAATAATTACTGTTTATTCATAGGCAAAATTTTTTCAACATAGGAGTATTTTGTTGTGGGGAAGCCTGATCTGTAAGTTGAAATTTAAGGCTCATTTTATTTGAAGTATAATAATAGTAATAGTATTTTGGAAGAAGACCCTCTGTTAGACAAATTCTGTTGGATAAAATGGCAGAATTCAGCGAATTAATAAAAACATAAAAGATGATATATAAGAATAATTCGTCGAACTCTGCCATTTTATTCAACACAATAATAATAATAATAATAATAATAATAATATAATAATAATAATAATAATAATAATAATGATAATAATAATAATTTTTGTGACGAGAGACAGACAGGTAGATAGACACGCGGGAAGAGAGAGACAGAAAGGAATAAAAATAATACTAATAATATTTGTTGGCGACGAGAAACAGACAAACGGATAGACAGATCGAGACAGAGAGAGAGAGAAAGGAGTAACCTTACTGATCATCCCAGGATAATATAAATGCATATGCAAGAATGCAACATTCAACTGAGAATGAAAAATGTCGCCCCGAGGGCATATTTTACGAGAGATTATAAATTTCCACGTGGGAAGAGAGAAGAGAGAGAGAGAGAGGACAACAGTAAAAACGACGCTTTAACCGCTCTCTCTCCCAGAAGGAAATGAAACTCCTAAACACATGCAAGCGCCCAAGTCAGAAGAGACAAAAAAAAAATAATAAAAAGAAAGAACGAGAGGAGGATTATATAAATAAATAAGTAAACACCCGAAGGATAGAGACAAACATTGCCTCTTTCGAAATGAAATGCTGCCGGTAAAAACGAGAGAGGCATGACGAAGGTAATGTAAAAAAAAAGAAAGAAAGGAGAGAGAGGGCGCATAAAAGAGTTTAAAATACAGGGTAGTAAACATCATAGACTTCATGCATAGCACGACTTCATGTGATATATATATACAGCCAGCGAAACGAGATGCATGGGATATTTCACGGCATTCCAGAATTCCAGATAGCCCATACGGATGACCTCGCTGGAAGGGGGAACAACGGCGCCCAGTGTTTGCTCAACTGTAAGCAAATGAACGAGTCCCCATAAACAAAGACCCCAGGGGGTTATAGCTTGCAGTGGACCTCATGCGATGCGCTGTAGGCATTACTTGAGGTTCTTTGCAGCGTACCTTCTGTAGGCCCCTAGCTGCAGCCACTTTCGTTCCTTTTACGGTACCTCCGTTCACATTCTTTTCATGTGAATTGCCATCTTCTCTAACAGTTGTTTCACAGTGCAGCTGCTTTGAGGTTTTCCTCCTGTTACGCCTTTCAAACCTTTTACTGTCAATTCCCGTTTCAGCGCTGAATGACCTCATAGGTCCCAGTGCTTGGCCTTTAGCCTAAATTCTATATTCTGTTCTAGCTACGATGTCGGGGGTGAAAAAAAAATTTATTGGACGTCATGATATAGTCATCATAAGCAGTGACAAGTGACACAGGATATCAAGACAGCTTTTTATTTATTTATTTATTTATTTTTTATTTTTTTTTTTTTTAATACGTGAAAGGGACAGACATAAACTAGTCTGTCTCTGGGATGTTGGATGATGTTGTGTAAGAGAGAGAGAGAGAGAGAGAGAATATAGAAGAGGGGATAATGAAACGAAACAGATTCGAGAGGAGAGAAGGAGAGAGAGAGAGAGGGGGGGGGGCGGAGGCCATAATCTAATGTCATGAAAGAGATAGAGACAGAATAATATAAAATAAAAAATTCAGAGACTCGGAAGGGAGAATGAGGCAGAGAGAGAATAAGAAAGCGGTGATAATGAAACGAAACAGATTAGAGAAGAGAGAAGGAGAGAGAGAGGAGGAGAAGGAGACCCATAATTTAATGTCATGAAAGAGATAGAGACAGAATGAAATAAAACAAGATATTCAGAGACTCGAGAGGGAGAGAGAGAGAGAGAATAAGAAAGAGGTGATAATGAAACGAAATACATTAGAGAAGAGAGAAGCAGAGAGAGGGAGAGGGAGACCCATAATTAAATATCATGAAGGAGATAGAGACAGAATAAAATAAGCGTTTCAGAGACTCGAGAGAGAGAGAGAGAAAATAAGAAATAGGTGATAATGAAACTAAACAGATTCGAGAAGAGAGAAACAGAGAGGGAGAAGAGGGGCCGATAATTTAACGTTAGGAAAGAGATAGAAACGTAGACTAAAATAAAATAAGGGTTTCAGAGACTCAAAAACAAATTATTTTGAGAAGCGAGCGAACTGGACAGGAAAACCAGAGTTGAGAAGAGAGAGAGGGAGAGACAGACCAATA
>NC_061088.1:86530350-86542850 GCF_015104395.2 Macrobrachium nipponense | reverse complement strand
CGGAGGAACAGAAGAAAAGGTCCATTGAAGTGCAAAGGAGAATGAGTGTAAGTCCGAAGGAGAACAAGACTTAAAGTCCGGAGAGAGATTGAAAGTCCGGAGAGGACTTTGAACACGAACCCTGACTATAGTATAATTAATTACCAAAGGATTTCTAGAGTTTCCTTAGGCTAAAAAAATTGATTTATAATCTTGTAGAAGAGACGGAATAATTAGTTCCCCCCCTTTTATTTTTTTTTTACAGTCGACTCTGAAGAATTATTCGTATTTTTTTCTAAATTTGTTATTTTTTATTTATTTTTCATTTTTTCCAGCGTTCCAGATGCATTATGACTTTTCCCTGAGGATTCATTCAACATTGTGATACGATATTTTGTTATTTTTTTATTTATTTTTAATTTTTTCTGAATTCCAGGAGAATTATGACTTTTCCCTGATGATTAATTTGACATTGTGATACGATATTTTTTCAGAGACATCTATCTAATTGAAGTCATTTCAACGTGAGGAGTCTATAGTTTTTCTGTGTAGGCACAAATGCAGAAATATGTGTATGCACATATACATGTGCATTCACACACATATGTATAATATATATGTATATATATATATATTATATATATATATATATATATATACATACATATATATACATACATATATATATATATATATATATATATATTATAATATATATATACATATAAAATAAATTATGGAACAACCCCACCAAATGGGCCATTGACTTGCAATTCAAGCTTCCAAAGAATATTTATTATTATTATTATTATTATTATTATTATTATTATTATTATTATTATTATTATTATTGTGAAGACGAACCCTATTCACATGGAACAAACCCACCAAGGTGCCACTGACTTGAAATTCAAGCTTCCAAAGAATATTATGGTGTTCATTAGGAAGAAGTAAGAGGACGTAAAGGGAAATACAGAAAGAAGAGACCTCACTTATTAAAGAAAAAATAAATTAACATGTAAATGAATAGATAAGAATGTATAAAAATTCAAGGATTCAGTTTTAAGGTGATCATGCATTGCACATTCGCTTGACCTTCCGAAGTTCCAATCGCGCGAGATGAGATTGTGCTCTCTCTCTCTCTCTCTCTCTCTCTCTCTCTCTCTCTCTCTCTCTCTCTCTCGTAGATGATTCCCCTTTCAGTTGTTTCGAGGTGGGGTGCATAGAACATTAGGTTCGACAAATGGGGTGCTTATTTCAAGGTGTCAAAACTCAATACTTCACCCGACTGACGTATGGAAGCATACCAAACTCTGTTAAGTTAGGTGTTCAGGTCTCATGATATGACGGTGTGAGTCATATCGCACTACCCCTTCCCCCCCTCACCTCCCCCCTAGCCCACATTCCAAACCTATGGTGTACGTGTTATACAGTTTGAGATTTTGATATATCATTCACACACACACACACACACACACACACACATCTCCTCTCTCTACCTTTAGTGTGTACGCCATTTTAGCTTGAGTCCTTTTTATTTTAAAAGCTTCCAGTAAGTTATATATATTACAGGTCTCTTTGTGACCAATAGCGGACAAAGTTCGAAATGAAACGCTGACAGAGTGAGAGAGAGAGAGAGAGAGAGAGAGAGAGAAGGTTTCACGCGTTCAGACAACAAAACTAACGAGTTATGAATAGGTGCCAGAAGGGATTAAATCTTCTTAAAAGTCTGGTATATTTTGAGAGATGTCTCCGCTCTTTGGCTAGCCCTTCTTCTTCTTCTTCTTCTTCTTCTTCTTCTTCTTCTGTGATGTCCAGGGCATCATCAGTTGCTGCTTTCATTCTCGAACCAGTGGCGTAGATAGTCCTATAGTAGATTCACATCAGCCGTGCATCTAATGTCTAGGCCAGTCCCTTAACGACGCTCCTGATTGACTGTTGATAAGCCAATCACAGGGCTGGAGACTTTCAGTCTCCCTCGAGAGTTCACATAAGCAGGATGTACGTTCCATTTCTCCTGATGGATACGTCTTTCAAAAGCATCCCCATCAGGAGAGGTGGAACACACATCCTGCCTATGTAAACTCTCGAGAGAGACTGAGAGTTTCCAGCCCTGTGATTGGCTTATGAACAGCCAATCAGGAGCGTCATTAAGGGACTGGCCTAGACTTCAGATGCACGTTTGATGTGATGCTACTATAAGTATACATCTCGGGAATTTGCAGCCGCGGGGAAGAAAGACATAATGTTGCGTTTTATATAGGATATACGCTTCTGTACACGAGTACACAGGGACATATATATATTTATATGAGTTTGTATATATGTATATATATCCTATGCTGTAATGAACCAAAAAAAAACCTGTACCCTTATCCATTGCATTAATCCAAATTCTTCTTCTTTTTCTATACAGGTATAGGACCAGTGTTTTTGGAACCGGTACCGAACGTGACTGTGGCCAAGGGCCGAGACGCTTCCCTCACCTGTACTGTGGATCATCTTGGAATGCACAAGGTGAGATATCTAGAGAGAGAGAGAGAGAGAGAAAGAGAGAGCTAGGGAAAGGAAGAAAGAAAAAGATAGAGAGAGAGAGAGAGTGAGAGAGAGAGAAAGAAAGGAAGAAAGAAAGAAAGAGAGAGAGAGAGAGAGAGAGAGAGAGAGAGAGAAAGAAAGAAAGAGAGAGAAAGAAAGAAAGAAAGAAAGAAAAATAAAGAAATAAAGAAAGAGAGAGAGAGAGAGAAAGGAATAAAAAAAGAGAGAGAGAAAGAAAGAAAGACAGACAGAGAGAAAGAAAGAAAGAAGAAAGAAAGAAAAAAAGAAAGAGAGAGAGAGAGAGAGAGAGAATGATTTTGGTGTTGCTTGAAGAGATGTAGAGGGCCAGGGAAGGATTACTGGTATTATTGTGCATGTGTATAATCAAATTAGCCTACAGTGCCTCAGTGGCGTGGTTGGTTTGGTGTTTGCTTCTCACCTCGGTGGTCGCGGGTTCGATTCCCGGCCATTCCATTGAGGAGTGAGAGATGTGTATTTCTGGTGATTGAAGTTCACTCTCGACGTGGTTCGGAAGTCACGTCAAGCCGTTGGTCCCGTTGCTGAATAACCACTGGTTCCATGCAACGTAAAAACACCATACAAACAATCAAATTAGCCTGCCTTATAAACGAAGTTAGTGGTCTGTAGATAAATGTACTATCTCAGTTTGGAATCATTCTATATATAGTATGTCGGGTAAAAAAAAAGAAAAAAGTTAAAAACTCTCTGAATGACAGTCGCTTGAAAAAAAGTGAAATGTTGCAATTTCAAAGTTATATATTTGAGAGTGTCATTGTTACTTTCGCCTCATAGGTAAAAAAAAGAACAAAAGATTTAATATTCTGTCTACATAAAATGGAAAAAAATGTGTCGGCTTATAATCACGATTTGTCGTTAAATCTCTCTCTCTCTCTCTCTCTCTCTCTCTCTCTCTCTCTCTCTCTCTTTCTTTCTTTCTGTCTCTCTCTCTCTCTCTCTTTTTCTTTCTTCCTTTCTCTCTCTCGCTCTCTCTCTTCCTTTCTCTCTCTCTTTCTCTCTATCTCTCTTTCCTTCTTTCTTTCTTTAATGAACATAGTAATATATAGACCTCCTAATACTAAAGAGTTTGACTTAATAATAGAAAAATTGGATGATATATGTAGAAATCACAAGGACTGGACTATTCTCCTATCTGGAGACTTCGACTTTTCTTTCGTAGACTGGAAAGAACGAATAGGAGATTGTGGTTGTACTTATACATATAAAAAAGAGAGTAATAGTAGTGCAGAAGATAAGAGGCAATTCGAAAAGCTATTAGATATGCTACTAGAATACAACATTCAACAAATAAATCACCTGCCAACAAGAAAGGAAAATACTTTAGACCTAGTATTTGTGAACGAGATGAATTATGTTAAAGAAATAATAGTTTATAATGCGAGTATTTCAGACCATAATGTCATAGAATTAACAGTCCATTCCAAAGCAAGTGAAAACAGAGATAAGCAAGAAATGAAAAAGTGGGAAGGATATGGAAAATACAACTTCTACAGTAAAAATATAAAATGGTCAGAAATAAATGAAGAATTAAACGAAGATTGGGATAACATTTTCGTAAGTGATGACATAAGGGTAAATACGGAGATATTATATAAAATATTAGAGAAAATAGTAGATAAATATATACCGAAGAAGAAAAGTAAACATCAGTCATGCATACCAAGAGACAGAAGGATCTTGTTCCAGAAAATCAGAAAGTGGAAAAAAGGTCTTGCAAAAGAAAAAAATGTATGGAAAGTTGTAGAAGTAAAAAGTAAGATAGAAAATGCAGAACAAAAGATTATACAATCAAAAGAAAATAAAAAACGGGACTTGGAAGAAAAAACCCTAATAAATATCAAGCAAAACCCCAAACTATTATACTCATATGCGAAAAAGATGAATAAAAGAAGAATAGAAATTGGCCCTCTAAGAATTGAAGGGAGATTAACGAATGAAAAAAAAGGAAATTTGCAACATATTGGCAGAACAATATAAGAGAGAATTCACCCCTAGAATAGATAATGAAGATAATGATATAGAAGTAAGGGACGAAAAAAGTGAATATTTAGCTGACATAGATATTAATGAAGCTGATATTGTGCAGGCTATTAATGAAATTAAAAATGGAGCTGCAGCAGGGCCTGATGGAATTCCTGCTATTTTGTTAAAGAAAGTAGTTCATTCTATCGCAAAGCCACTTGCAATATTATTAAGACAAAGTGTAGATACAGGCAAGATTTATGATGAGCACAAATTAGCATATATTACCCCTACTTTCAAAAGTGGATCAAGACTAGAAGCAAGTAATTATAGGCCTGTGAGTCTAACATCACATATTATGAAAGTCTATGAAAGGGTAATGAAGAAAAATATTATGAAACATTTAATAAAAAATAATTTGTTTAATATAGGACAACATGGTTTAGTACCCGGAAAAAGTACACGAACCCAATTGTTAGTCCACCGTGAGAACATATTCAAAAATATGAAAAGCGGAAATGAAACAGATGTGGTTTATCTAGACTTTGCAAAAGCTTTTGACAAAGTAGACCATAATATATTAGCGAAGAAAATTAGAAAACGCAATATCGTGGATAAAGTAGGAAGATGGTTAAAAGAATTTTTACACAACAGAAAACAGATAGTTATTGCAAACGATGAGAAATCGGATGAAGCCAAGGTAATATCCGGTGTGCCGCAAGGTACGGTGTTAGCTGCAATACTGTTTGTTATTATGATTGAAGACATAGACAGTAATGTTAAGGATTCGGTAGTGAGTAGTTTCGCTGATGACACAAGAATAAGTAGAGAAATTACTTGTGATGAAGATAGGAACTCTCTACAAAGAGACCTTAACAAAGTATATATGATTGGGCAGAGGTAAATAGGATGGTATTTAACTCTGATAAATTTGAATCAATAAATTATGGAGACAGAGAAGGAAAGCTATATGCATATAGGGGACCTAATAATGAGACAATCACAAATAAGGAAGCAGTTAAAGACCTTGGTGTGATGATGAATAGGAACATGTTATGCAATGATCAAATAGCAATTCTTTTGGCAAAATGTAAAGCAAAAATGGGAATGTTGTTACGGCACTTCAAAACAAGAAAAGCTGAACACATGATTATGCTTTATAAAACATATGTTCGTAGTCCACTTGAATATTGCAATATGATATGGTACCCACACTATCAAAAGGATATTGCACAAATAGAGAGTGTACAAAGGTCCTTTACAGCTAGAATAGAAGAAGTTAAGGACCTTGACTACTGGGAAAGACTACAATCCTTAAAATTATATAGTCTAGAAAGGAGAAGAGAACGCTACATGATAATTCAGGCATGGAAACAGATAGAAGGAATAGCAGAAAACATCATGGAACTAAAAATATCAGAAAGAGCAAGCAGAGGTAGATTAATAGTGCCCAAAACTATACCAGGAAAAATAAGGAAAGCACACAGGACATTAATCCACTACGCACCAGCATCGATAATGCAGCGTCTATTCAATGCGTTGCCAGCTCATCTGAGGAATATATCAGGAGTGAGCGTAGATGTGTTTAAGAATAAGCTCGACAAATATCTAAACTGCATCCCAGACCATCCAAGATTGGAAGATGCAAAATATACCGGAAGATGTACTAGCAACTCTCTGGTAGACATTAGAGGTGCCTCACACTGAGGGACCTGGGGCAACCCGAACGAACTGTAAGGTCTGTAAGGTAAGGTTCTTTCTTTCTTTCTCTTTCTACTCGGATGGACTAATGTCTTTGAGACATCCTAATCCTTGTAACTCTCTCTCTCTCTCTCTTTCTCTCTCTCTCTCTCTCTTTTCTCTTCTTCTTCTTTCTCACTCTCCTCGGATGGACTAGTAAGACTTAGAGACATTCTAATATTAGTAACTCTCTCTCTCTCTCTCCTCTCTCTCTCTCTCTCTCTCTCTCTCTCTCCTTAGGAATAAATGACAAAAAAGGAAATAACCGAGAGGAGGGAGGAAGGAACAGCCCAAGGATAAAGAAAACAGGTGTAATAAACATGCATAGCAAAGTATACAAACACGCGTTTACAAAACATCGCGAGCTGCTGCCGGTAGAGCTCTCTCTCCCATTTACAAACGTGTCTACCACGAGACTCGTGACTAGTAATGGTAATTAAATTTTCACGCGAGAGAGAGAGAAGGAAGGAAGGAAGGAATGGAAGGAAACCAAAGAATGGAGAGAGAGAGAGAGAGAGAGAGAGAGAGAGAGAGAGAGAGAAAGAAAAAAGAGAAAGAAAGAAAGAGAAAGTTAGGAAAGAAAGAAAGAAAGAGAGAGAAAGAAAGAAAGAAAGGGAAAGATAGAGAGAAGAAAGAAAGAAAGCGAGAGAGAAAGAGAGAGAGAGAGAGAGATAAAGAGGGAAAGAGAGAGAGAGAGAGAGGACGAAACGCGAAAGCCCACATACTTCGGAAAGAGGGAGAACTACTGCCTATATAAATATCTTTGTTTTTTGGCGCTAAACGATCCTCTTCTTCTTCTTCTTCTTCTTCTTTTTCCCCGAGACCAACTGCTGCTTCTAAAGTACTACTACTACTACTACTACTAATACTACTACCAACACAACGATGACGTCACATAACCCTAAACTTGAAAACAACACCCTTCCAGCTAATGAAAGTGTCTGCATTCTACGCCCGGACGGAAGCCATCTTACCACTCCCGTCAGTGGGACACGTCCGTTTCAAATCTGTGACCCCGTGACGCACGGGGCGGGCAGACAGACTTCTTTCT
The DNA here is from genome assembly GCF_015104395.2 of Macrobrachium nipponense. Taxonomy (NCBI): domain Eukaryota; kingdom Metazoa; phylum Arthropoda; class Malacostraca; order Decapoda; family Palaemonidae; genus Macrobrachium; species Macrobrachium nipponense. The sequence goes on along the minus strand of NC_061088.1, from coordinate 86,535,544 downwards.
TTCTTTCTTTCTTCTTCTTCACATGCCGTAAAGGTCATTTCCCCACTTTCCCACTTAGGCTAAATGAACCTTTGTGGGTTTATTTATTTTTTTTTTTTACTTATCGCAGGGGTAGACCGTCTCTTTCTCTTTTCTTTTTCTTCTTCTTCTTCTTCTTCTCTCTCTCTGTTATTGGGTCCAAATTCGCGCGGGGACCTTTTAACCAAAAGAGGTTTTTCACTCGTGTCCCAGAGTGCATACCTCAGTATGTCCCGATGCAATGCCACGACACCAATTTAGACAAAGAGCTACAGAGAGAGAGAGAGAGACAGAGACAGAGACAGAGAGAGAGAGAGAGAGAGAGAGGCGCACCCAATGTTGTTCTTTAGGACGACAATACGGACCTGTTTTTGCAGCTCTTTCTCTTTCACTCTCCAATAAGGACCTGTTTTTGCTGTTCTCTCTCTCTCTCTCTCTCTCTCTCTCTCTCTCTCTCTCTCTCTCTCTCTCTTCGTCTTGCACTCACTCGTCGTACTCTGATATGAAAAGGCAACATTTACAGCTCGCCGAGAAGAGTTGCCATCTCGTTCTCTTTTTTAAAATAAGAGACTGCCGGTGGACTGTTCACAACTTTTCTTGTATGCATCCTCATAGGCTGCTCGCTCACACACACACACACACACACACACACACAGAAAATGGAAAGTGCTTCTTCTGGTGTAAATGCCATCCAGGCAAAACGTGCTAAGATGGGAAGAAAATATATAGACAAAATGAAAAAAGACAAAATAAATTTTACAAAAATAAGAAAAAAAATAGAAAAGTTTTCCAAGGAGGAGAACGTTATTCTGATAGTCCTTCTTTTCTTCTTCTTTATATTTATTTATTTATTTATTTATTTGTTTTTTTTTTTATTTTTTCAGCGTGTCTTGTTTTGCCTACTCATTTTTCGATATTGAGTTTAGTAACGAACGTACTACGTCAGCTATAGCCATTATTTTAATCCCTATGCAATGTGACTGGTGATGTATACAAAGACCTCTATCTGTGTTGGTCTATACTTGTAAAGACCTCATTCCTGGTGGACTAAAGGATACAAACTCCATTCGGGATTAATTAAAAAGGAATAGAGACCCATTCCTAGTTAATGAAAAAAGGCAGTCTCCATTCCTGGTATCCCTGGTTGATAATAAATACAGGCTCATTCCTGATTGATAAGATGCAGTCTCCATTCCTGGTTGATAAAAAACAGACAGACCCATTCCTGATTGATAAGATGCAGTCTCCATTCCTGGTTGATAAAAAAGACAGACCCATTCCTGATTGGTAAAAAAAATCATCCCATTCCTGACTGTTAAAAAAAGATAGACCCCATTCCTGACGTATAAAAGTCAGGTCCATTCCTGATTAATAAAAAAAGGCAGACCCATTCCTAATTGATAAAAAGACAGACCTCATTCCTGATTGATAAAAAGAAGGACAGTCTTCATTCCTGACTGCAAAAACAGACAGACTCCATTCCTGGCAATCACCAAACCTTTTCTGGTTAAAACAGACAGACCCCATTCCCAAATGAAAAAAAAGGCAGACTTCATTCCTGATTAACGAAAAAAAATTCCTGAAACTCTGAACGTATTACAGCAATTAAAAAAGGTGCCAGTTTCCAGAGTTAGAGCAAAATTCAAATCAGATACAACAGTTGGAGCCAAAGAAAAGCCAGAGATGAAGAGAATCAGTTAAATTCCCAATGTTTTGCCTGAAGAGAATCGTAGTTTTTCATCGTTCAAATCAAAACAGAGGTCTTATCCACGAGATGAAGAGCAGGTGGGTTGAAAGTGTCTATCAGACTGAGCAAGCAAATAACTGTTAAACGCAATTTGAAGGTTTGAAGACAGTGTCGAATAGACATGAAATAATTGTAAAGCACAGTTTGAGGAGGTGAAATCATGGGTATGTTGAGGAAGACGACAATACCTTGTTGAATCCAAGTTTGCACTGAACTCGAAGTGATGGTTGGTGCTATATTTCGCGTGTCTATTTTAAATGAACATTGGATTGCTAGAATTTCGACACAACTTTCAGTCATTTTATTGTTCGTCCGAAAGCAGACTCCAGAATTGTTCATAGAGGTTTCTCTTGACCTTTCTGAGTTTTGAGATGGTTGGATTGGATCTCTCAGTAATTTTTAAGATCTGAGGGCGGACTGGAGAAGAACGGACAGAAAAAAATGCGGAAGGACAGACGGACAAAGAAATCTCAGTAGATTTCTTGTACAGAGAACTAAAAATCATTGATAGAACTCGCCTCCTAGAATACTGAAAAGCCACAGGAACCACAAACAGAATTCTAATTAAGTCTGGGGAAAAAATTGTGAAAATAAGAAACAGGTTCGAAAGACGATGACTGATCGTCGCAGTCCTATATTTCAAAGACCTTCCTTAAGACCCACCCACTTGCAAAAATGAAGAACATTAAATGAGTGATCCGAATACGAGATGGACCACGAGTGACAAAATGAGGGTCACCCTCATAAGTGAAAAAGAGGTTAGCCTCGTAGTGCAGCAGAACTGGCTGGGATATCATTAACGTGTTGTGGACGGGAATGGATGCTGATATCAGCTAATCATAATGAACTTTCCGCTCTTCGCCGATTGCATTCGGATGAAAAACATCTCTCTCTCTCTCTCTCTCTCTCTCTCTCTCTCTCTCATAATTATTCGATACACTATTTTCATATTCCATCCCTTGCCTTATACACAAACACTTTATATATATATATATATATATATATATATATATATATATATATATATATATATACAGTATATATATACACATATGTATATATGTATATATATATATATATATATATATATATATATATATATATTCATATAGATATATATATATGAATAATTATCACATCACCGTGATTGATATAAATTAATCGAGCTACAAATGTCCTTTAATATCTAATTCGCTCTACCTCGGAATTGATATATTTTCATATATGTAAACCGTTTTCCACTAGTTTTCTCTTTTCCAAGTATACTTTGAATAATTTTATATATATATATATATATATATATATATATATATATATATATATATATATATATATATATATATATCAGTCATATCACATTACCGTGATTCATATACAAATATCGAACTACAAACGTCCTTTAATATCTAATTCTCTCTACCTCGGAATTAATATATTTTCATATATGTTTAACCGAGGGGGAATTTTATTAAGCGATAATAGGATGGGCGATCGCCAGGCTCGAACCAGCGAACTCTCAATCCCAGGACTGGCAGTAAAGCCTAAAACCACTACGCCACCGCAAGAGATATAAGTTCATGCCGTCTCCCAACTGAAATACCTGTCGCGCGCAGGTATTTTTGTTTTTGGAGACTGCACAAGCCCATCTCGTCCTCGGTAGCGTAGTAGTGCTTTTGCCCGCACGTAGTCATTATATCAGTCATATCACATTACCGTGATTCATATACAATATCGAACTACAAACGAGGTAGAGAGAATTAGATATTAAAGGACGTTTGTAGTTCGATATTTATATATATATATATATATATATATATATATATATGTATATAATATATATATATATATATATATATATTTATATATATATAGGTGTAAAAGACAGCTAATACCGTGGAAGTTTAACCGTGCGAGATATTCATTTCCACACATCAAATATGAACATTGTAGCGACTACCTCTCTGTAATCGATCCTTACTTTTCCCTTTCCAGGTCGCCTGGATCCACCTGGATCATCAGATGATTTCAAATATGAACATGGTAGTCTTCCTTTTCCCTTTCCAGGTAGTCTGGATCCACCTGGATCGTCAGATGATTTCAAATATGAACATGATAGTCTTCCTTTTACCTTTCCAGATCGCCTGGAGTCACCTGGATCGTCAGATGATTTCAAATATGAAGATGGTAGTCTTCCTTATCCCTTTCCAGGTAGCTTGGATCCACCTGGATCGTCAGATGATTTCAAATATTAACATGGTAGTCTTCCTTTTCCCTTTCCAGGTAGCCTGGATCCACCTGGATCGTCAGATGACTTCAAATATGAAGATGGTAGTCTTACTTTTTCCTTTCCAGGTAGCCTGGATCCACCTGGATCGTCAGATGATTTCAAATATGAACATGGTAGTCTTCCTTTTCCTTTTCCAGGTAGCCTGGATCCACCTGGATCGTCAGATGATTTCAAATATGAACATGGTAGTCTTACTTTTACCTTTCCAGGTCGCCTGGAGTCACCTGGATCGTCAGATGATTTCAATTATGAATATGGTAGTTTTCCTTTTCCCTTTCCAGGTAGCCTGGATCCACCTGGATCGTCAGATGATTTCAAATATGAATATGGCAGTCTTCCTTTTCCCTTTCCAGGTAGCCTGGATCCACCTGGATCGTCAGATGATTTCAAATATGAATATGGCAGTTTTCCTTTTCCCTTTCCAGGTCGCCTGGATCCACCTGGATCGTCAGATGATTTCAAATAAGAACATGGTAGTCTTACTTTTCCCTTTCCAGGTAGCCTGGATCCACCCGGATCGTCAAATGATTTCAAATATGAATATGGCAGTCTTCCTTTTCCCTTTCCTGGTAGCCTGGATCCACCTGGATCGTCAGATGATTTCAAATATGAATATGGCAGTTTTCCTTTTCCCTTTCCAGGTCGCCTGGATCCACCTGGATCGTCAGATGATCCTCAGCATCCACAACCACATCATCACCAGGACCCCGAGGTTCAGCGTGACCCACGACTCCCACAAGACCTGGACCTTGCAGGTGACCGCCGTGGAGGAGGAGGACCGAGGTCACTACATGTGTCAGGTCAACACCAAACCCATGATCAGCCAGACGGGGTTTCTGCAGGTCGTGGGTGAGTCCGGGATTGCAGTCCCTTATCCTCTTACGTGTTCCCAATATAATAGAATAGAATGTAGAGTTTAGGTCAAAGGTCAAGCACTGGGACCTACGTGAGGTCATTCAGCAGAGTTGGCAATGATTAAATCAAACTGATTTAATCAAGTGATTAAATCACTGATTTTTTCCATTAAGAAATATGATTTTTAATTTTTTTATTTTTTTATTTTTTTTAATTTGAAAGCAAACAAATTGAAAGATATGGTTTGGAGGTTAATAAAAACTTAAGCATAACTGTGCTGCATACAT
>NC_061088.1:86522850-86525350 GCF_015104395.2 Macrobrachium nipponense | reverse complement strand
AGGCTCGTGGTTTTTTAAAATGAAAATATCTTATAATTTTATATAGATTTTTTAAAGGTTGTGTTTTTGTGTGTGAAAATATCTTATAATATTATATAGATTTTTTTTAAAGGCTTGTGGTTTTTTATGAAAATATCTTATAATTTTATATAGATTTTTTAAAGGTTCGTGGTTTTTTATGAAAATATTTTATAATTTTATATAGATTTTTAAAGGCTCGTGGTTTTTTTGTGAAAATATCTTACAATTTTATATAGATTTTTAAAGGCTTGTAGTTTTTGTAAATATGTCTTATAATTTTATATAGATTTTTTAAAGGCTTGTAGTTTTTGTAAAAATATCTTATAATTTTATATAGATGTGTTATTTTTATTTATCATTTATTAGCAATCAAATCTCATCGATTTTACCTTGTTTAACACTGACATTTAGAAAGTTATATTATATAAACTCGTTGCTTTATATCATTTCCATTTACATTCATTCTCATCATATCGCTGAATGACCCAGTGGGTCCCAGCGCTTGACTTTATGTCTAAATCATATTCCATTCTTATATTTATTACATTCGTCCTTACTGTTAAAAACTGCTTTGTACTTTCGTCTCCTCAGTTCCTCCGAACATCGTCGACGCCATGAGCAGCCCCAGTAGCATCGTCGTCAGGGAGAAGGACGAGGTGACGCTGTCTTGCCACGCCGAGGGATTCCCCGAGCCCCAGATCAAGTGGAAGAGGGAAGACGCGCAGTCCATCAAGACCTCCGACGGGAGGAAAGGTATGAGGAGCTTGCAATGTTCATACCTTCGACTGGAGGGAAGGCATGAAGCGTTTGATTAGTTTTGAGGTCAATCGATGCGGCGTAATGACGGTACGATAGCTAAGGTTGTTGGAGCCATTTATCTTTGTCCTTTAGCGTGAAGATAGAGGGAGAACAGAGCGCCACATTTGCTGTATTATTTAAGCGTCACCTACTCCGAGGTGATAGTACTAAACACCGTATGGTAAGTATCAAGTTTGAACCCCGAAGGGCTAGTACTATAGACGGCGTCCCAAGGAGCTTCCGCCATGTATAGTACCATAGCATCTCGGAGTAGCATCGAGAATTTGTTTATCCTTGAGTAATTAGTTCAGTAACGCTTTAACTTTCAAGAATAAGATGATCTTGTCTGCGAAATTTAGGATACTCAGTCTATTGCACAGAACGGTAATTGTTCCATTTTCCTCTGCTTGCGTGCTTTGGAACTCATAATTCTCATTTGTTTTGCGCGTTTTCTGTCTTGAGTCATAAATATATCATTCTCTTTCTTCCATCTTGCTATCCACCTTTTTCTGACAACTGATTCGTAGCGCAACTGCTTTGAGGTTTTCCTTCTGTTGCGCCTTTTTAGACCTACCTACTCTCAATTTCCTTTCCAGCGCTTAATCACCTCATGGGCCCCAGTGCTTGGCGTTTGGCCTAAACTCTGTATTCCATTCCATTCCTAAAAAACTAAACCTACCTACTCTCTGTTTCCTTTCCAGCGCTGAATCACCTCATAGGTCCCAGTGCTTGGCGTTTGTCCTAAAGCCTACATTCCATTTCAGAGTTCATGTGCTAGACGCTTGGCCTAAAGTCTATATTCCATTTCACACCCCAACCCGCCCCCCGCCTCCCCCCCCCCACCCCCCCAGACCCCCCAAAAAGTGGACTAAGTCGAACCCAAGTTGTTATGTAATCTTAATCTCGGCAACAACTCAAAACCTTCGGGAATAACTTTGGAACTTTTCATATCCTTGAACGTTTTTTAATTCTTAGGCCGAGTTGTGAAAAAACGCTCTTCTGGAGCTGACGTAAGGTGCTGGAAACTCCAGCCAGGTATTCAGACGTTTCTTAAAAGCTTTCTTCGAGTTTGGGTTCGTGGGGCTTCCATTTCTAGGATTTGTTACTAGAATGCTCTAGTACAGCGGTTCTTAGCCTAGCGTACCTGTAGTACCATCAAAGGGTACGAAACCTTAAACCTGCTTGTGGTACGTGACATGACAGCCCATTTTAATGTGCTTGTTCGATTTGAATAGGGTTCATCTACTGAATAATAATAATAATAATAATAATAATAATAATAATAATAATAATAATAATAATAACTAGCATCAGATGAAAGTGCTATCAAGTGATCCCAAAGAGAAATTAGTGAGACGTGACAATTCGACATTTTTGCTTTGCTAACAATGAGCAAAAATTAACTCCACATATCAATACAATCGTATTTCACATTAGCCCATTTCTTTTTATCTTTTATTAGAAAAATATTACATTTCATTTACACTAGGATGTTACAAAAATATTACAAAATTATGTACCTACAATATTTACAAATTATTATAGATTTTTTTGATAGCGTATCTCAGTCTTAGACGAAAAACAAATAAAAATATTTTAAAAAGTTAGACGAGAGACAGATACGCCTAGTCTTCCCTCTTACCAAGATTCTCATGTGGAAGGAACTGTTTTCGAATTCTAC
>NC_061088.1:86492850-86515350 GCF_015104395.2 Macrobrachium nipponense | reverse complement strand
ATAGCAGAGCTGACCGAAAGAAAGGAAAGATGAAATCATGGTTATTCGATAATAATTTTATATATATATATTATATATATATAATATATATATATATGTATATATACACTCAATGTATATATGTGTTTATATATATCTATATATATATATATATATATATATATATATATATATATACTATATATATATATGCGCGAACGGTTGCGTCGTCCGAAGTATTTAGAAAAAAAAAAAAATAAAGAGGAAATGATAAATCGCCGTAGATGCAAAGACCAGAAAAAAAAAAAGTTTCTGCAATTTCGAAGAATATTCCTATCTCCTTCTGGCTCGCTTCTCCAGAGACCAAACGAAAACAAAAAAGTTAGGATTAACACAGAAATACTCTTCCACCATATCGTTATGATTAAGCTGCTAAGGTCACCAACTCCCTCCTCCTCCTCCTCCTCCTCTTCCTCCTTCTCCTTCTCCCTCCTCCTCCTCCTCTTCCTCCTCCTCCTCCTTCCTCCTCCTCCTCCTCCTCCTCATAACCCGGGGAATGCCTCGAGGTCTCCACTTGTCTCCACTAAGCAAATACGTCCCCTACTTCATCAGCATTCCATATTCTCCTGCCTGTCCGTGTTTGCAACTCTCCAATGTATGTTTGTTTTGTCTTATTTTAATTATTAGAAACAGCTGAAGGCGAAATAAGCTTAAATATGTTATTATTATTATTATTATTATTATTATTATTATTATTATTATTATTATTATTATTATTATTATTATTATTGTTATTATTATTGTATGCTGGAAGTAAACCCTCTTTTCAAAACATGTTTTATTAAAAGTAATTGCTGCCTGAGCTGCGTTAATGTTATAAAAGTTTTTCTCTATTTTTTTAATTATTGTTTTCTCACCAGTTTAAGCAACAGTGAGATAAGAATAATCTGAAAAATAGAACAGAACCTTTATAAAATTAACGCAGCTGAGGCAGCAATTACTTTTAATAAATCATATTATTATTGTTATTATTATTTTTTTTTTTGCTCTATCACAGTCCTCCAATTCGACTGGGTGGTATTTATAGTGTGGGGTTCCGGGTTGCATCCTGCCTCCTTAGGAGTCCATCATTTTTCTTACTATGTGCGCCGTTTCTAGGATCACACTCTTCTGCATGAGACCTGGAGCTACTTCAGCCTCTAGTTTCCTAGATTCCTTTTCAGGGATCTTGGGATCCGTGCCTAGTGTTCCTATGATTATGGATACAATTTCCACTGGCATATCCCATATCCTTCTTATTTCTATTTTCAGATCTTGATACTTATCCATCTTTTCCCTCTCTATATTATTATTATTATTATTATTATTATTATTATTATTATTATTATTGAACCAAACAAAAACCTCTTTTAGATTTCTTCTGAAGATGGAATTAAAAAAACCCCACAAGATTACCGAGTATAACTTGTACTTACTATGTAAATACTTACAGGTAAACAAGTTATACTCGGTAATCTTGTGGGGTTTTCCCCATTATTATTATTGTTATTATTATTATGAAGCAAGCCCACCACAGGAGCCACTGCCGTGGAATTCAAACTTCCACAAAATATAGCGTCCATTCGGGAGAAGTAACAGAAGGTTTAAAAAAGGAACAAAAAAAGATATCAGTTATTTAAAAAAAACCTATAAATGAATAATTTCTTTTTACCGTACTTCCGTTCATATTCTCTTTCTTCAGTCTAACTTTCCACAACCCTCTTCTAACAATTTATGGATAGTGCAACTTTTGTGATGTTTTCCTCCTGTTACGTCTGTCAAATCTTTTTCTACTCTCGGGCCTAAAATGTCTATTCTGTCTGTCTATCTACCTTCTTTTTTGAAGAATTCACAATATCAAACCACTCGTGTGCTATCAGTATGAATGAGGACGAGAGAGAGAGAGAGAGAGAGAGAGAGAGAGAGAGAGAGAGAGAGAGAGAGAGTACCCAAGGCCTTCATGATTAATTGATGAAACCTCCCTGTATCAATCTGAAGTTGGTAATTAGTGGAAAGTTAGAAGAAAAACACCAGGGTTTTCTCTTGGGTTTGGTGTCAGTGACGTTACTGGCCGCTGACCTGAAATTTTAATCTGTTTGGGACTGTCTTGCTTTTTTTTTTTTTTTTTTTTTTTGTTTTTTTTTTTTTTTTTTTTGTTTTATTATTATATATGAATTCACATTCGAAATGAAGTATTATCATTATTATTTTTTATTTGGTCTATCACAATCTTCCAATTCGACAGGGTGGTACTTTTAGTATTGTGGGGGGTTCCGGGTTGCATCCTGCCTCCTTAGGAGTCCATCACTTTTCTCACTATGTGCGCTGTTTCTAGGAGCACACACTTCTGCATGAGTCCTGGAGCTACTTCAGCCTCTAGTTTTTCCAGATTCCATTTCAGGGATCTTGGGATCGTGCCTCCTAAAGTAGATTCACATCAACCGTGCATCCGATGTCTAGGCCAGTCCCTTACGACGCTTCTGATTGACTATTGATAAGCCAATGACAGGGCTGGAAACTCTCAGTCTCTCTTGAGAGTTCACATAGGCAGGATGTGTGTTCCACCTCTCCTGAGGGATACATCTTTCAGGAGAGGTAGAACATACGTCCTGCCTATGTGAACTCTCTCGAGAGAGACTGAGAGTTCCCAGCCCTATGATTGGCTTATCAACAGCCAATCAGGAGCGTCGTAAGGGACTGGCCTAGACGTCAAATGCACGGTTGATGTGAATCTACTATAGTGTCTTCTGGTTTGCTTCTGTAGCTCCATTATTATTATTATTATTATTATTATTATTATTATTATTATTATTATTATTATTATTATCATCTCGTAGGGGGGTTAGTACCGTCAGTGCAATTATAGCGGTTCTCTGTAGGTATTACCCAAGGGCACGTAGCTGCAACCCCTGTCGTTCCTTTTACTTGTACCTTCTTCCATCTTCCTTTCCACCCTCTCCTAACAATTGATTCATGTGCAACTGCTTTGAGGTTTACATCTCGTTAACCTTTCAAACCATTTTGCTTGTCAATTTCCGTTTCAGCGCTGAATGACCTCACAGGACCCAAAGTTCATATTCTCTTTCTATTCAACCGGGTGCCACACCAATCCCGACTTCTAAAATCCTTACGCATTATGAACAGAGTTCTAAGCTGAATTATTCACTTTTTTATTCTAACAAAGTCAAGGCAAGAAAGTTAGCATTATATATATCTGCTTTTCAACTCTAGTACCAAATCACAGTCCGATAACCCCTGACACATCCCTCCCCCCATCAGTCAACCCCCTCCCCACCCCCAGGCCCCCTACAACACCCGTTTCAAAAAAGCCAACAACCCCCCCCCCCACGCCGTTCGCCCTTCCAAAGTAAATACAAAAAACACTGTCCAAACCCACTGTCCATTGACTCCTCTCCCCTTCCCCTCGTACCTACCCTACCAAAAACCCCTATACACATGGACGAGCGTCATAGAGAGAGAGAGAGAGAGAGAGAGAGAGAGAGAGAGATTGGGAGTTCATAATTGAATTTGCCTCATCCTCCCGACAAACGCTCGACATCAAACGATGCCGAAGGCGGAATTACCATCAACTTTGTGTGAATAAATTTACCGTGAATCTTTATTTTTTATTTTTGTTTTACGGGGATAACTTTGGTGTCTGTTATCCTTTCTCTCTCTCTCTCTCTCTCTAGCAGACAGCTGTTCGCGTTCCGTTGCCGACGGGTGGGGGAGCCTTTTAAATGATTGTCGAGGAGAGAGAGAGAGAGAGAGAGAGAGAGAGAGAGAGAGAGAGAGAATTAGTCAATCCTTACGAGATAACAGGAGAAAGATAAAGAGAGAAAAAAAGGGGAATTAGTATTGCTCCGAGATCAAAAATAGCATGACTGATAGAAGGACAGACACCACAGAAAAAAAGAATTGCCTTTCTTGAGAGAGAGAGAGAGAGATAGAGGAGAGAGAGAGAGAGAGAGAGAGAGGGAGGGGGGGGAAGGAGGGGGGGAAGGTATTGTGAGCAATCCACATCCCGACCAAAGCCAGTTGCTTTTATCCAAACAATATTAATTATAATCCCGAGATGGGAAACGTCAAAACAAGGCTGTTTTCAATATCCCTTCAAATCTGTGTTAACATCAACGGTCGCTATGATTAAAATGCTTAGTGGTAATAATAATAATATACCAATTACCGCCGTTGCATCTGCCGTAAATAACATTGACTGGGGCATTGCAACCACGTCTGTGAAGCCTCCCTGTCGCAGTGACTTCATCCATTCATCCATGGCGGTAGTTTTTTGTAAATGAATTCTTGTGTTAGAACAGGATACGTCTCATGCCCTAAAACTAAGGACTGACTTTCATTGTGCTTGATATGGGGGGAAGTTAGTCCACCGGAAAATAGTCCTTAGCTTTGAGCCAGAGGGTTTTTATGGGCCTTTTATAATTGATATGTATGTATGTATGTATGTATGTGTATATATATGATATATATATATATATATATATATATATAATATATTTGTATATATTATACTATATATATAGAAATATATGAATAACTTGATCACGAAGTATACAAAACGTGATGCTATGTATAAATAAAGGTGATGTCTTGCAATTTTCCTCCGTGGCATCACCTGTTTATGGTATTATATATATATTATACTTATATAGATATATATATATATATTATATTAATAATATATCTTAGATATATATATATATATATATATAGTATATATGCTATTATATATGTATACATTATTATATATGCTATATTATTATGTATTATAATATACATATATGATATATATATATATACTATATATATATGTGTGTGTGTGTGTGTGTGTGTGTGTGTGTGTGTGTGTGTGTGTGTGTATAAAGGTGATGCTACGAAGGAAAATGAAAAGACCAGGCATCACCTTTTATTTATACATGGCATCACTTTTTATATATTTCGTGATCAAGTTATTCATATATATGTATATTATATATATATATATATATATATATACATATATTTATGTATATGTATATATATGTGTGTACACCATATATAATGTATACTCTCTCTCTCTCTCTCTCTCTCTCTCTCCCCTTTAGTGGTTCTCGAGGGTTATCTTAAATGTAAATGAACAACCTCCTTGTCTCCCTCTACACCATTACGCACTCCTTTATTTCCCCTACTTTATTTCCCCTACTTTATTTCCCCTTTTCGTTTGCTTTTCAGTGTCCGAAAAGTATCTCTTATATATTTCAAGAGCGTCATGATATCATAAATGCCATGAAATTGTGTGTTGTTGTGCTATGTGCGAGCGACCATTACATTCTAGACGTGTGGGATAAATCATATGAAAAGGGACTCTGTGGATTCTTCGCTATGGAACTCCTCAGTACCAGAGGTCCTTTATTCCTTACACCGTTGGGCTGTGGAACAATCTTCCTTTTATCAAGGACTCTGTGGATCCTTCGCTATAGAACTCCTCAGTTCCAGAGGTTGTTCCAGAGGTCATTTATTCCCCACTGAGGATTTTGTGCAACTGTAACGTCCGAAGTTCAAGCCTTTGAATACATTTTAATCTCTTTATTCATTTATTTCCTCGAATCCCTCCTATATAGTGACCTCAGCAAAGTTCGGGGGTCGTTATCCATGACTCATATTTCTTTGTGGGTCGTTATTTTTGTGATATTTTGATACTGACAGTCTTTTGTTTGTTTACGGTCGTCCCAACGGGGTCGTACTGAACACGCCCGTGGGGTTCAGTATCAAGGAAAGATCCATTTCTTTTTTTTTTCTTTTTTTTTTTTAAGTGAGATTTTATCTTTTCGTACTGAACACACCCGTGAGGGTCAGTATTTAGGAAAGATGTATTTCTTATTTTTTGATAAATAAGATCTATTCTCCTTTCTGTACTTCCCTTTACCTCCTCTTACCCCTTTCTAATGATCACCAACATATTCGTTGGACGCTTGAATTTCAGGTCATTGCCCCCTTGTGGGCTTGTTCCGTATGAATAGGGGTCTTCATCTTCTGAGTAATAATAATAGCAATAATTTGAGCGTTGTCGAAAACTTGGTACACCCATTGACGTAAACGTCTCAAGTTTTCCTTTCAGAGGGAATATTATTGGGAGTCGAGTGATACGGGTTCAAACCGCGTTGATGGATGTGACCCTGGGTGATTATAATATAGTTTTTACATTCGATTTTTAACTATTTTCAATCTAAGTACGGGTGTGACCATCACTTTGACTACCTCCTTTTATGCTACCTCAGCAAATCTTTGGTTTTCTTTTTTTTATCATGTTATCTTATGTATCTAGACTGTATCTTATTGACTATTCTTTGTATATTCCATGTACATGGGCTTCAGCGGAAAATAAAAATTATTATTATTATTATTATTATTATTATTATTATTATTATTATTATTATTATTATTATTATTATTATTATTATTATTATTCTGTTAGTTTTATATATATATTTTTTCAATTTTCCTTACAATTAGCTTCTCAGGCTCAGCGATGTTTCTGAGTATCTGGCCAATATTCATATTGGGAATTTTCAAAAAAAAAAATACAAATTCCCAATATGAATATTGGCCAGTTACTCAGAAACATCGCTGAGCCTGAGAAGCGACTTGTAAGGAAAACAGGGAAAAAAAACAATATATGAAATCAACTCGCTTAATTCTGCCATTTTTTTAACAGCTTAAAAGAGGGTCTCTACCAAAATATTATGTTATTATTATTATTATTATTATTATTATTATTATTATTATTATTATTATTATTATTATTATTATTATTATTATTATTATTATTATTATTATTATTATTATTATCATTAAAAGATGTTATGTATGTGATATACTTTTAAGGATTTTTACGTGTCTTCCAACTATTTCCGTGCAAATTTGATGTTACATTCAAATGCGTCAGTTCGGAAATCAATCTTCTTGAGGATAATACCCCTTATATTGCCAAGAAATGGGAAAGTAGAGAGTGCAGGCAAAGATACGTTGAACATAGCAATAAAGAATGAACGATAGCTTGATATATGTGATTTACGATATTCTATGTCTGGAAAGGCTAAAAGTGTTGATGCATATCTCTTTAAATTACTATGAGACCCTTTCATCAGTATAATGGCAATATCGACATGTGAATAGAATTGTTTAAACGTGTATATATACAGACGCAAATATATATATATATATATATTATATATATATATATATATATATATATATACGGGTGTGTATATGTGTGTGGACTTTTTGTACATAGATTATTATAAGTTCACGTATCGCTTCTGAATATTTCCATTTGCCACTGATATAAATCTCTTGTTAAAGTTAGTGACACACGTTCATCTTCTGAATAATAATAATAATAATAATAATAATAATAATAATAATAATAATAATAATAATAATAATAATAATAATAAATAATAATCTTTGGAAGCCTTATTTTCAAGTCAGTGGCCCCTTTGGTGGGCTTGTTCCGTACGAAAAGGTTTCATCTCCTGAATGATAATAATGACAACACCAGTAGTTGCTGCTACACCAAAGATTGGTCCATAAAATCACGGGACACTGTTATTATAGTCCCTGGGATCCTCCTCCTCCTCCTCCTCCTCCTCTCATCCTCCTCCTCCTGCAGTCAAGGCAGATTTTGAGGAGATTACTGGCAGACTCGTTCTAGGTCCTGAAATTTTGCAAAAGAAAAGTGACTCTGTGAACAGTACGTTTTTATACATGCGGCGAACTGTAGTCATTACTTCGGCCCCAAGCTGCAACACCTTTCATTCCTTTTTACTGTACCTCCGTTCGTTTCTCTTTCTTCTACCAGACTTTTTTTTTCTCAACTTTCTGCAGACAATTGATTTTTCTCCTATGACGACTTTCAGTCCTTTTTGCTGCCAATTTCCTATATTCTGTCTATCTTTATTTTCCATACTAGCAAGAAATATATATATATATATATATATATATATATATATATATATATATATATATATATATATATATATTTCTTGTTAGTATCGAAAATAATGATATTATATGTATATATATATATATATATATATATATATAGATATATAGAGTATATATAGATATATATAGATATAGATTATAGATATATATATAATATATATATATATTATATATATATATATATATATATATATATAATATATATATATATACAGGAAAATGTCGAAAGTGTGAAGACAGACTGACACACTCAAGAATAAAATTAATAAGAAATTACGCTGACAAACTCATAAACAAAGAGCATACCAAGGATAGAAAATAAAAAAGAAGAAAATACTGTAGTGTATCTGGCTACAAATTGAAATTACGGCAAATAATAAAAAAGAAATTCAAAAATAATCACGCTCAGAAGTGAAGCGAACTTCAAACAAACAAACAACCAGGCAGAAAGAAAGAAAGAAGAAAGAAAGAAAGAAAGAAAAAGAATGAAATGAGTGGATGAAGTGAAGAAAAGTGTGAAGATTGTACGACCCAGTTCTCCAGACCCTGGACTACCACCACTCCACCCTCACTCCTTCCCCCATTCCCCCCCCATCCCCCACCCCCCCGTCCCAATCCAACCCAACCCCCCTACCCCTTGAATGATTGAGGGGGTCAGGCCCCAAACCTCGAGGGAAACACACAATAGCGATAACAAATTCAAATGGTGGGACCGCAGGGAAAACACCGGATATTCACAAAGGAGCCTTGCTGCAAAGAACCAACTAACTCTGTTGTTACGATTTTTTTGGGGGTGGGGGGAGGGGGGAAGGGGGTTTGAAAGGAAAAAGGAGAGATGAGAGAGAGAGAGAGAGAGAGAGAGAAGAGATTGAAGAGAGAGAGAGAGAGAGAGAGAGAGTAAAGCTCTCTTCTACACGAAGTAGACACCAAAACGTTCTGCGGAGAAAGGAGTGGTAGAGGGACTGTTCTACAAGACGTAGAATGTTCTGCTGAGAGGCGGCAGCAATGAGAGGAACTCTGTGTCTTTTCGCTCATTTAGTTTCAGTCAATCTGCCAAGGGAATATTATTATTATTATTATTATTATTATTATTATTATTATTATTATTATTATTATTATTAATATAATAATAAAATAAAATAATTAATAATAATAATAATAATAATAATAATAATAATAATAATAATAATGATAATACAGAGGGTTATTCATCGTTTCCTAAAGACCATCTGCTGTCCTTCGTTATTCCAGTCGAGGGTTTGCCATGACAAGGTGGAATGTGAGCTTACCAATGTCAGGAAGGGAAATATTTTGCCTGTGTCAGATAGGAAAATATTTTGCTTGTGTCAGAAAGGTTCCATTTTGCTTGTGGCAGAAAGGGAAATATTTTGCCGGTGTCAGATAGGGAAATATTTTGCCTGTGTCAGAGAGGAATCATTTTGCCTGTGTCAGAAAGGAATCATTTTGCCCGTGTCAGAGAGGGAAATATTTTGCCTGTGTCAGAGAGGAATCATTTTGCCCGTGTCAGAGAGGGAAATATTTTGCCTGCGTCAGAAGGAGAAATATTTTGCCTGTGTCAGAAAGGAAAATATTTTGCCTGTGTCAGAGAGGAATCATTTTGCCAGTGTCAGAAAGGGATTATTTTGCCTATGTCAGAGAGGAATCATTTTGCCTGTGTCAGAAAGGAATCATTTTGCCCGTGTCAGAGAGGGAAATATTTTGCCTGCGTCAGAAAGAGAAATATTTTGCCTGTGTCAGAGAGGAATCATTTTGCCTGTGTCAGAAAGGGATCATTTTGCCAACGTCAGAAAGAGAAATATTTTGCCTGTGTCAGCGAGGAATCATTTTGCCTGTGTCAGAAAGGAACCATTTTGCCTGTGTCAGAGAGGAATCATTTTGCCTGTGTCAGAAAGGAACCATTTTGCCTGTGTCAGAGAGGAATCATTTTGCCTGTGTCAGAAAGGAACCATTTTGCCTGTGTCAGAGAGGAATCATTTTGCCTGTGTCAGAGAGGAATCATTTTGCCAGCGTCAGAAAGAGAAATATTTTGCCTGTGTCAGAAAGGAACCATTTTGCCTGTGTCAGAGAGGAATCATTTTGCCTGTGTCAGAAAGGAACCATTTTGCCTGTGTCAGAGAGGAATCATTTTGCCTGTGTCAGAAAGGAACCATTTTGCCTGTGTCAGAGAGGAATCATTTTGCCTGCGTCAGAAAGGAACCATTTTGCCTGTGTCAGAGAGGAATCATTTTGCCAGCGTCAGAAAGGGAAACATTCTGCCAGTGTCAGAAAGGGATCATTTTGCCTGTGTCAGAAAGGGAATTATTTTGCCTGTGTCAGAAAGGGAAATATTTTGCCTGTGTCAGAAAGGGAAATATTTTGCCTGAGTTAGAAAGGGAAATATTTTGCCAGTGTCAGAAAGGGAAATATTCTGCCAGTGTCAGAAAGGGATCATTTTGCCTGTGTCAGAAAGGGAAATATTTTGCCAGTGTCAGAAAGGGATCATTTTGCCTGTGTCAGAAAGGGAAATATTTTGCCTGTGTCAGAAAGGGAAATATTTTGCCAGTGTCAGAAAGGGACCATTTTGCCTGTGTCAGAAAGGGAAATATTTTGCCTGTGTCGGAAAGGGAAATATTTTGCCTGTGTCAGAAAGGGAAATATTTTGCCTGTGTCAGAAAGGGAAATATTTTGCCAGTGTCAGAAAGGGAAATATTCTGCCAGTGTCAGAAAGGGATCATTTTGCCTGTCAGAAAGGGAAATATTTTGCCAGTGTCAGAAAGGAACCATTTTACCTGTGTTAAAAAGGGATAAAGTTATGATCTGAAGGAAACTTATTATTATTATTATTATTAATTATTATTATTATTATTATTATTATTATTATTATTATTTGAAAGGTGCAGTCAGCTGTGGTTGAAGGATGCATAGTCAGCATCTGTTAGGTTCAAAGAGAGAGAGAGAGAGAGAGAGAGGAGGTAATGGCGTCAGTGTACCTCTTGCAGTGCACTGTAGGCATTGCTTAAGGTTCTTTGCAGCGCCCCCTTCCGACCCTAGCTGCAACCCCTATCATCCATTTTACTGTACCTCCGTTCATATTCTCTTTCAAACTTTTTTTACTGTCATTTCCCCCTTTCAGCTCTGAATGACCTCATAGATTCCCTGGCCTTGGTCCGAATTCCATCTGCTCTATTCTACAGGGTGTCCATAAAGTCCCAGTACCATTCTGGGCAATAAATACCTGTAATGGTACTGGGACTTTATGGACGCGCTGTATATCTTCGTGCACACAGTAACATGACCTCGACCAAAAATGGCAAGCGCCTGAATAAAAGCACAAGCAAGCAGGGGAAACCCTTTGCAAGCAGAACGAAAGGATCCAGGCAAGCAGGCAAACTGAAAATTCCCCCATAATCTCAGCGTTGCACGCCCCAAGCAATTTCCACACGCCCGTCACGCCCGGCCGCCCGTGAAGCTTCGGGCGACTTCCCCGTCAAACAATGCATTCGTGGGTAGGAACTAAAGAGCTGTATAGGCATTGTTAGGAAGAAGTAGTCCGGGCGGGGGGCTTGGAATGTAGGGTAGAATGGAGGAAATGAAAGAGATTCATACTAGCAACCACAAGAACAACTATTTCTAACATTTAACCTCCATAGGGAGGGTGTTAGTGTCATCAGTCCACCTCACGCGGTGCACTGTAGGTATTTACTTAAAGTTCTTCGCAGCAGCGTCCCTTCCCTATGCACCTGCCTGCAACCCCTTTCATTCCTTTAACCGTACCTCCGTTCATATTCTCTTTCTTCCATCTCGCTATCCACCCTCTTTTTTTTTTCTGTCCGTTTCGGTTTCAGCGCTGAATGACCTCATATGTCCAAGTGCTTGGCGTTTGGTCTCAATTCTATATCGTATCCCATGAGCAAAGTAGGCGACGAGGAAGGGAACATTTACAGGAATAGTTTGGAAAGATCTAAATCCAAAATATGAGTAGAACGATGAAATTCTTTTAATGTACCATGTACAATAAACCCATCAAATGTTGCATATAATAGGAACCTCAGATAACCTTGCGTAGAGGTTACCCAAAATGCTTACCCATAGGAACCCTAGATAAACGCAACCGATGACCCCAGACAAAACCTTGCATAGATGTTACCCAACAAACCCAACCCTTAGAACCTCAGGATAACCAACCCTGATAACCCAGATAAAACCCTTGCATAGAGGTTACCCAACACTTGCCCTTTAGAAACCCCAAGATAACCACCCTTAGAAACCCCAGGATAACAATTACATAGGAGGTTACACAAACCACCCACCCTTAGGAACCTCAGATAACCACCCAGAAGTAACCCTCCGATAACCTTGCAAATAGAGGTTACCCAAACCCAAACCCACCCACCCTTAGGAACCCCAGATAACCACCCTTAGAAACCTCCCCCAGAAAACCTTTAACCACCCTAGAGGTTACCCCAAACAACAAACCCTTGCAGGAAACCTTCACCCCATAACGCCCCACCCTTTATGAACCCCAGATAACCAACCCCCTTAGAAACCCCGAACCTTTGCATAGAGGTTTTACCCAAACATCCCACCCTTAGGAACCCCAGCAGGAGAACCACCCTTGAGTTAAACCCCATCAAAAATCCCTTGCAATAGAGGTTACTTCAAACCCAAAACCCCACCTTAGGACCTCCTATACCACTCCTGGAGTACCCCAGATAACCTTACCCAATAGGAGTTTTCCCGAACACTTGCCTTTAGGAACCCCAGATAACCAACCCTTTATTAAACCCCAGATCACCTTACATAGAGGTTACGAAACAAAAACCCCACCCTTAGGAACCTCCGATAACCACCCTGAGTAACCCCAGATAACCTTGCATAGAGGTTTCCCAAACACTTGCCTTTAGGAACCCCAGATAACCACCCTTAGAAACCCCAGATAACCTTACATAGAGGTTACCCAAACACCCACCCTTAGGAACCTCAGATAACCACCCTGAGTAACCCCAGATAACCTTGCATAGAGGTTACCCAAACACTTACCCTTAGAAACCCCAGGTAACCTTGCCTTTTCACCCTTTTTCCTAACCATAAAACCTTCTAGAGTAGTCGCATCAACGATAGCACTCTTAGAGACGAGGATGCATAATATTCTCTAGCAACGGATAAATGGCTTCCAGTCTCGACCCGCTGGGGTTTCCAATATGGCGCCCAGCTGAGTTTTATTAAAACTATATTATAACCCGATCGGAACGCTTCCAGGAATCAGACGCCGGAGATGGCGCCCCGCTTGAGAGTGGGCGGAATTTGGGCTGGTGAGTCAAAGAAGTTAAATAAACAGATGGAAAGTCATTTAAAAGCTATTAGTAGAGTAATTTGATTTTTTATGATGTATATTTGTTTTGCTATGTCATTCTCTTCTGTTTTTTTCTAGTTTCAGCATAAACTTGCTTTATCTTGCACATGTCCCGAGCGAGCTGGAGGTCTGATCACGCCTTGTTTTTTGGGGGGTTGTATAAGTTAAACATGGCGTGTGATATCCGTAGAGGTTTAAGACTCAGCATCAAAGGCTTCGTCTTTATAAGTGGATTTCTAGTCCTCGGGTAAGTTAAATATGGAGTGTGTTATCCGTAGAGTTTCACAACTCAGCATACAAGGCTTCGTCTAGTCTCTAGTGGATTTCTATTAAGTTAAATATGGTGTGTATGATATCCGTAGAGTTTCGTCTGACATATAAGACACTTAATTAACAGTCCGAAGGCCTAATAAATAAATGTGACGAAGCTACCTGTTTATATAAAGGTAGTATAGGCGTTTCCAAATAAAGCGTAGATTATGCCCTTTTGAAGACGGTGCTTTTATAGTCTCACCCTCATGAATTTAGAACATGATAGTGACTTATCTATTTATATATATCCCTTACTGGCGTCAAGCTTTCATTAATTCTTCCTGCGCTCCTCCTAGATCAGAGTAATTCCTCATGCAGTCGACGCGACACGATGTTATTTCGTCCTTTCTTTTCTGTCTTTCTTTAGTTTCTTCTTCTTCTTCTTCTGGGGTTGTCTATCACAGTCATCCTATTCGACTGGGTGGTTTTTATAGTGTGGGGTTCTGGGTTGCATCTATATTATTATTATTATTATTATTATTATTATTATTATTATTATTATTATTATTATTATTATTATTATTATCTTCTCTTGTCCATTTCTTCTTCTGGTTTGCGTCTGTAGCCCCAGTCTCGGGGTTGGTGTCTTTATTATTATTATTATTATTATTATTATTGTTATTATTATTATTATTATTATTATTATTATTATTATTGAAAAAGAACCCCACAAAATCACTTTGTAACTTGTTTACTTCTAAGTATTTACATTTAGTTTTACTACACACTCGAGTACTTTCAGGCCCTTCTGTGGCCCATTTTCAAGAGATGTTTGGGATGTTAGCCTGGGTCAAGGCCCAGCAGTCTTCTGACCCAGGCTAACATCCCAAACATCTCTTGAGAATGGGCCACAGAAGGGCCTGAAAGTACTCGAATGTGTAGTAAAACTAAATGTAAATACTTAGAAGTAAAAAGTGACAAAGTGATTTTGTGGGTTTCTTTTTCAATCTTCAGAAGAAAACTGAAAGAAGTTTTTGTTTGGTTCATTATGATTATTATTATGAAGAAGTAAGACGATGTCAAGGGAAATACAAAAATAAGGGACCCTACTTAGTAAAAAAAGAAAAAATAATAATAAAGTTAAATTGATAGACATGTATGAAAATGCAAGGAGAATAGTATCAGGGTCGTAATGCATTGCACCTTCGCTTACACTTCTGAAGAAGTTCCAGTTGCACGAACTTCCTTTGGGAGACAGTTCCACAGTCCAACGGTGTGTGAGGAATAAAGGACCTCTGGAATTTTGGTGAAGTTCGATCGACAGCGCGGTACATTTACACCGATTTTATCCTTCTTTCTCTTGATTTTTTTTCGCTTCCCCATTCGACCAATCTCTTCTTGCTTTGTCTATTCTCTTTCCTTCCTTCCTTCCTTCCTTCCTTCCTTCCTTCCTTCCTTCCTTCCAGCTGGGTTTTATTAAACGATAACGACGCTGGGGGAGCGCTCACAGAATGGCCTCACGAGAGAGCCGCAGGAAAACGTTGTTTTTTAATCCATTTCTCTTTTGTTCCTGCTTTCGTTTTGTCTTATTTCTTATTATTTTTCCTCCTCTCTCTCTCTCTCTCTCTCTCTCTCTCTCTCTCTCTCTCTCTCTCTCTCTCTCTCTCTCTTCTGTTCCTTCTATATAAACAAGAGACAAAAAATAAAAAATAAAACTACGGAAATAGTGTCTTGAGTCTGACGAGGGGGAAGTTTGTGCGTCTTGAAGAATGACAGATCGCGGAAAAATTGGTAAACAAATGAAAGATGATCGCTAATGCTGGAGACGATAACAATACATATATAGATATATATATATATAATATAGATTATATACAATATGGGTGTATATATATATATATATATATATATATATACATGTGTATATATAGATATATATATATATATATATATATATATATCATATGATGTGTTGATATTAACAATAACTGAACAAAAACTATTAATAAAGTTTCCAGTGTACTTACAACAAAAATATCGTTGATCTGTGTTAATAATAACAATAATTGAAGAAAAATATTAACAAAGTTTATAGAGTACTTACAAAAAAAAATATCATAGAGTTCGTAGAGCTGTTTTAACAATAAGTGAACAAAAGCCATTAATAAAATTTCCAGTTTACTTACAAAAAAAATGAATAAATAAAATCGTAGATCTGTATTGATAAAAACAATAATCGAAGAAAAACTATTAATTTAAAATTTCGAAATGTGAAAGACGCACTGTGTATTTCCATATATAATTCTTCAGGTTAGGAATTCAATTGACTGAAAGACCTTCTTCCGTTTTTCGACAGTGAGCCAGCTGGACCACCCGGCTCTCCCCCTGGGCCAGGTCAGCCGAATGGACATGGGCGCTTACCTGTGCATCGCTTCCAACGGGGTGCCGCCTTCGATAAGCAAGAGGATTACTCTGGACGTCGAGTGTGAGTATGCCAGGGTCTAGGGGCCCACTATGACACCTTTTTACTCAGTAACTATGGCACTGTTCCGCATTGTTACTCAATAACTATGGCATGTTACTCAGTAACTATGGCACCTTGTTACTCAGTAACTATGGCACCTTGTTATTCAGTAACTATGGCACTATTGTTACACAGTAACTTTGGCAATTTGTTACTCAATAACTATGGCATTGTTGCACGTTGTTGCTCAATAACTAAGGCACTGTTGTACTTTGTTACTCAATAAGTATGGCACTATTACGCTGTTACTCAATAACTATGGCACTGTTGCACTTTATTGCTCAATAACTATGGCACTATTACGCTGTTACTCAATAACTATGGCACTGTTGCACTTTATTGCTCAATAACTATGGCACTATTACGCTGTTACTCAATAACTATGGCACTGTTGCACTTTATTGCTCAATAACTATGGCACTATTACACTGTTACAATACTATTGGCACTTAGCTGTTACTCAATAACTATGGCACTGTGCACTTTGTTGCTCAATAACATGGCACTATTCACTATTACTCAATAACTTTTACACTGTTGACTTTATTGCTCATAACTATGGACACATTACACTGTTACAATAACTATGGCATTGGCACGTTACTCAATAACTATGGCACTATTACACTGTTACTCAGTAACTATGGCACTGTTGCACTTTGTTGCTCAATAACTATGGCACTATTACACTATTACTCAATAACTTTGGCACTGTTGCACTTTATTGCTCAATAACTATGGCACGATTGCACTTTGTTGCTCAATAACTATGGCACTGTTGCACTTTGTTGCTCAATAACTATGGCACTATGTTACTCAATTACTATGGCACTTTGTTACTCAATAACTATGGCACTGTGTTACTCAATTACTATGGCACTTTGTTACTCAATAACTATGGCACTGTGTTACTCAATTACTATGGCACTGTGTTACTCAATAACTTTGTCACTTTGATTCTCCATAACTTTGGCATTTTGTTACTATAGCTACGAATAGAATTCAATGGAATTTTGAATTTGATGGTGCTATGGACTGAGGATTTTGACACTGATTTGGAAGCTGATTCAGAACTCTCTCTCTCTCTCTCTCTCTCTCTCTCTCTCTCTCTCTCTCTCTCTCTCTCTCTCTCTCTCTCTCTCTCACATCATTTTACTTTCGTTAATAAGTGAGATCCTTTCTTTCTGTATTTCACTTTACCTCCTCTTTCTTCTTCCTAATGAACTCCATAATATTCTTTGGGAGTTTGAATTACAAGTCAGTGACCCCTTTGGCTTGTTCTACATGAGTAGGTTTCATCTAGTGAATAATAATAATAATAATAATATAATAATAATATAATAATAATAATAATAATAATAATAATAATAATAATAACAACAATGTTCTTTGGAAGCTTGAATTCCAAGTCAATGGCCCCTGGTGGGCTTGTTCCACACGAATAGGTTTCATCTTCTGAATAATAATAATAATAATAATAATAATAATAATAATATAATAATAATAATAATAATAATAATAAGTAGAGAGGACTGCGTCAACATCGAGAACAGAGCACTGGGGCAATATCTGAAAACCAGTGAAGACGAGTAGCTAAAGAGTGCATGGGAAGAAGGACTAATAAAAATAGACGAAGAGCCAGAAATATACAGAGACAGGAGAATGACAGACAGAACAGAGGATTGGCACAACAAGCCAATGCACGGACAATACATGAGACAGACTAAAGAACTAGCCAGCGATGACACATGGCAATGGCTACAGAGGGGAGAGCTAAAGAAGGAAAACTGAAGGAATGATAAAACAGCGGCACAAAAGATCAGACCCTAAGAACCAGGTATGTTCAAAGAACGATAGACGGAAATAACATCTCTCCCATATGTAGGAAGTGCAATACGAAAAAAGTAAACATAAACCACATAGCAAGCGAATGCCCGGCACTTGCACAGAACCAGTACAAAAAGAGGCATGATTCAGTGGCTAAAGCCCTCCACTGGAGCCTGTGCAAGAAACATCAGCTACCTTGCAGTAATAAGTGGTACGAGCACCAACCTGAGTGAGTGATAGAAAACGATCAGGTAAAGATCCTCTGGGACTATGGTCTCAGAACGGATAGGGTGATACGTGCAAATAGACCAGACGTGACGTTGATTGACAAAGTCAAGAAGAAAGTATCACTCATTGATGTCGCAATACCATGGGACACCAGAGTTGAAGAGAAAGAGAAATCGTACCCATAATGATAGGAGCACTAGGCACGATCCCAAGATCCCTGAAAAGGAATCTAGAAAAACTAGAGGCTGAAGTAGCTCCAGGATTCGTGCAGAAGAGTGTGATCTTAGAAACGGCGCACATAGTAAGAAAAGTGATGGACTCCTAAGGAGGCAGGATGCAACCCGGAACCCCACACTATAAATACCACCCAGTCGAATTGGAGGACTGTGATAGAGCAAAATAAATAAATAAATAAAAATAATAATAATAATAATAATAATAATAATAATAATAATAATAATTTAATATATTTCACATTCCCTCCACTTTCAGTTCATATTTATGAACCTTTTTTTATATTCCTGCCTTGCTTGAAATATTAAAAAACAAAAAAACTATCTATCTGTCCCTCTCCTGTTAGAAATCTCTGAAACGCCTCTGTAAATGACTGACGCGCTGACAAACTCAACATTGTAGTTATTATGTGAAGAAGAAGGTATTTATCCAATCCAACTGTCAATCAACGTATCTCACAGCTTCATGGAAATGTCAAGAGAGAGAGAGAGAGAGAGAGAGAGAGAGAGAGAGAGAGAGAGAGAGAGAGAGAGAATTGGTGCTACTAAAAGTATTGTCAATGACGAGGAACAGCTTTGACGAATAAATTAAGAGGATTTTTTTTTTTAAATTTCATTTTGAAGTGTCACTGGAAATTTTGAATGTCAAATTCTTTAGTGATTATACGCCGTAGGGGGTAGTGCCGTCAGTGCACCTCATGCGGTGCGCTGTAGGTATTACTTATGGTTCTTTGCAGCGTGCCTTCGGCCCCTAGTTGCAACCTCTTTTGCTCCTTTTACTGTACCTCCTTTCATATTCTCTTTGTCCTATCTTGCTTTGGACCATCTCCTAACAGTTGATTGATAGTGCAACTGCTTTGAGGTTTTCCACCTGCTACACCTTTCAGACCTTTTATACTGTCAATTTCCATTTCACCGCTGAATGATCTCATATGCCCCATTACTTGGCTTTTGGCAAAAATTCTATGTTCTATATTCTTCAGTGATCAAAGATGTGCAGGGTGTCCATAAAGTGCCGGTACCGTTACAAGTATTTATTGCTGGGAATGGTACTGGGACTTTATGGACACCATGTACTTCTACTAATATAACTTTTCCTGGTTTTTCTATTATAACGATTTCTGTAGGTCATCCCAATACCCATCCTTTTCCTCCACAGTTTCGCCCCAAATGCACGTGCCCAACCAGCTGGTGGGCGCCCCGCTGTCGACGAACGTCACCCTCGAGTGTTTCGTGGAGGCCCACCCTCGGGCCATCACCTACTGGGAGTTCGCTGGGTCTATGGTCATGAACACCTCGAGGATCGCCACGGACACCATTGAGAAGCTCTACAGGATCCACATGCTCCTCATCATCAGAGGTAGGAACGTGAGTCCTAAGGAGTCCTTTGAATCGATCTGTCAAGTGACATGGTGTTGACGTCACAGCTTTCTTTGTTTTTTTCAAAATCTTGTTGCCTCGATGCATTTATCCTGAATAAAAACAGAGAGAGAGAGAGAGAGAGAGAGAGAGAGAATTACGTCGTGTATGTATTTTTTGCAGCCCTTCTCTCTCTCTCTCTCTCTTCTCTCTTCTCTCTTCTCTCTCTCTCATTATGTATATATATATGACTGGTAAAAATTTTCTGTTAAAACAGAATTCCCTCTAATAAAAGGAGCCCATAAAAAACGTCAAAATATAGAGAGAAAATACTATATTTCAGAGAAGAGGGAGACAGCAGTCTCTGAAATATAGTATTTTCTCTCTATATATTTTGGCGCTTTTATGGGCTCCTTTTATTATATATATATATGTGTGTGTGTGTGTGTGTGTGTGTGTGTGTGTGTATTATTTATATCTTCGAAGATTGAGTTTTTTATAAAGCAGTTGTTTGTACCTAAAGGACGCGTTCGTTCCCTTGAATGACGTCGCTTTCCTGGACAAATCAGCGTTTTCAGTTTCTTTAGAGAAGTAGTAAGTACGTGGCCATGAAAACGAATTGATCGTGTTGATAAATATTGCATTAGACGTTGGAAACGTTTCTGTCTGCGTTTTGAAGCAACAGTTGAGAATGAACGGCGAACCGTCAACATATACATCGCTAATTGAATGTCAGGACCCTGGGTATAATGGTTTTAGCGTCGTGGTTCGACTCGGATGTCGCCCTGGGTTCGGGTCGCGTGACCCCCCCCCCCCCCCTGACCCCCACCCCGCCGGGTTTCATCTACTGATATAATAATAATAATAATAATAATAATGATAATAATAATAATAATGATAATAATAATAATAATAATAATAATAACATTCTTTATTTTTTGGAAGCTTGAATTTCAAGTCAGTGGCCCCGTGTGAATAATAGTGATGATTAGAAACGTTTTATAGATATTGAGATGTAACAATGACGCCATGATGCCGGCACGCCAAGAAGCAATTGCATTTGCGTGCAAGTTCTTCCCAAAAGCCAAATTCCTAGGAATCTTTATCAGTTGCCCTTAAGGAGGCGTGGAATTCCAGACTGTTCCCGGACGGGGAGTTTAATGGCCGGGGTCCGTTTTAATCTTTTTTCGTGAAATCTCGTTAACTCCGGAAGCGAATGTAACGATGGATGTCTATTGGTCGTTGGTATATACTCTCCCGAGGAGGTAATTACATCGCCCAGAGTTTAATAGACGGTCGTCCTCATGTTTGGGTAGAATTAATCTCACTTACTTCTTGTTTGGATGGAACTAATGTGATCTCGTGTTTGGGTGGAACTAATGTTATTTCATGTTTGGATGGAACTAATCTAATTACATGTTTGGATGGAACTAATCTGTTTGATGTTTGGGTGGAAATAATCTGATTCCATGTTTGGATGGAACTAATCTGTTCCATGTTTGGGTGGAACTAATCTGTTCCATGTTTGGATGGAACTAATGTTATTTCATGTTTGGATGGAACTAGTGTGATTCCATGTTTGGATGGAACTAATCTGATTCCATGTTTGGATGGAACTAATGTTATATCATGTTTGGATGGAACTGATGTGATTTCATATTTGGATGGATAATGTGATCTCGTGTTTGGATGGAACTAATGTTTCCATGTTTGGATGGAACTACTCCAATTCCATAACTTTATGGAAACTTCAAAAAACTCATGTTTGCACGGCGATTACTTCGTGTTTGGATAGAACTTCCTTCATTCCATGTTTGGGTGGAACTCTTTCGATCTCTGCTCTGAACTGGCATATGGGATAATTGAACAATAATTTACAGGGTCTTTTTTTCGCGACTCAACAGATCTTATGGGGATCAGAAAGTTGGGTGAATGTTCTTGTCAATCATTGGTTTCATGTTTTGATTTTGAAAATAATTGTATGTAGTTCGTGTGTGTGTGTGTGTATTTGCATAGGAAAGTCATCCCAATGACGCACATAAGACGAGGCAAAGAAGACGACGCTAAAATTATTATCTTTGAAATCTTCTCCAACTAATGGCACAAGGATATCGTAAGTAAAATGTTACATCAGTTTCCATTACACTGATTACAAATGGCTGAAAAATTTCTTTGTTAATATTTTGTGTGTTTTGCGTGAACGTGTCTGTCTGTGTGTGTGTGTGTGAGAGAGAGAGAGAGAGAGAGAGAGAGAGAGAGAGAGAGAGAGAGAGAGACATACAATTGGCTTAGAAAATTTCTAACGTGTGTACGAGGGAGAATGATGCAATAGAAATGACTTGAAAATTTTATTAAATTTTGTGTGTACGAGAGAGAGAAGAGAGAGAGAGAGAGAGAGAGAGAGAGAGTGAGAGAGAGAGAGGCAGTAAATCCCCCTGAATAAAATATTCCTTTTAACCGCTTGGGAGAAGCCAAAGTCTTACAGGCAAGACGGCAAAAGCAGCAACAGAGCCGCCCAGAGTGCAGACAGGGCAAGAACAGAAGCGGGGTGGGGGTAGGAGGGCCTTGGGGGTGGGGTTATGGTCCCACTGGGTAGGGGGCAGAGGGACAAGCATATTGGTAAGGGGGCATGGAGGTCTGTGAAAGCTTTATTTACTCTCCTATCTTAAGCCGATTGAAGCATTACCTTTCCCGCGCGCGCG
>NC_061088.1:86475350-86487850 GCF_015104395.2 Macrobrachium nipponense | reverse complement strand
AATGGTTTCTTCCTCTCTTTCTTTTACTCTCTGTACGGGTAACTTTTGAACGCATTTCCTTTTCGATGTCTCTCGACGATGTGTACATATAATATATCACCACTGCATTTGTATTTCATAATGAAATATGTATGGCTTTTCTGTAATTGAGTGTAAATATACCGTATGTAAATATGCTGTTTCAAGGCAGGAGTTTCATTCTTCCTCTACGTTGATTTTTGCAACTCCACGCCAAGCTTCTTACCACACCAGGACAGGCACATACCAAACTAAGCATAATTAAACAGATTTAGGGGATATGTCTACTTGGATACGTATACAGGTGCAGACTTAAGGAAAGGGCTCTGCAGTCTACTGCATAATAAATGAAAAAAGTTACGAGTTCGTAGCAACAAAAAGTCGAAACTTGACATCAACAAAGATCTCCCACTCGTTTCCTTACCCATTACTGTTATTCAGAATATGCATATGTTAATGTGGAGAAAGCTCTTGATACGGGAACATCACGACTACGAGAAATGAGTAAAATAAAGATAAATATATAAACGGTTAGTCATATGTTTCCCAGAACTGATTCTTTTCTATACCTTACGCAGACTCTTTCGTCGAGTAAAAGGCAGCCGATTGGACTTGTCGGTTATGACTGCTTATAAACAAATAATTGTAATTTCGTCGTGTAAAAAAAGTTTAGGCAGTGTAGCTTTCCAATGGTTTGTTGATGCAGCTGCATTGATTAATATGTTTTCGTGGACAATTACTTTAAAAGAAGGACGAGTTTATAATAAACTGTATAAAACTATCATTCCAGTGCTTAGAAATAAAGTGGAATCTTATAATAGAGCCTCGTCTGCTATGTTGAATGGTTGCCAAATTACTGGTTATGTGGCTATATGCGATATATGCAAAATCTTGACATAACACAAAATACTTTATAAAAAATGTCAAAACTGGTACTAATCATGCTATCTAATGAGTTAATTTCCATAAAACTAGATGTTGATATTTTGAATGCGTATGTGTGGGTGTGTTAAACATTTAGACCCATCATTCTGCGCGTAACACATTCAGCGAGATATAGTGCTGACGGACGTTTTGGCACTTAAATGATTTAATCATATGCTGTATTTTAAACTGTTAATATCTAATTGAAACGATATGTAAACTATTGGACGGTTTATTGAATTTGGAAAGTGTAATCAGCATCTAGTAACTCTCGAGTCTCGACAATGTCACTGTCAGTGATGTTTATGTCGGTGTGTAGTTGAATGTGTACCGTATCGGCGGGTATTTTGTAACTTATTTACGAGTTATTTACGTGGCAATTTGATAATTGGATTAACAATATATGAAATATCGTTGAGGCTCTCACGAAAGATATGGATGGAACTTCAATTCGCAGCAGGTAAGCTCGACTTTTAAGTACAAAAAGGTGACTATACTTGTAGGCCTATGGATGGGATGCCATAATCGAAAACAACGCGGCGGACATGGTTCTGCATTACAGGCAAGGTTAATACTAAAATTACCTATATAACAGATTTAGTGTTCTTTTAGGCATGACAGGCTTGGGTATGATGCCCCTGTGGCAAGCTGGGCTACGATTCACACAACAGGGTAGGCTACATCATCACCTTTTTTGACAGGTTTGTCTACGGTCGAAATATGACAGATTACGTTAGGCCCATGTAATGTCAGTGTCAGACTAATATACTGTAATATTCTATATTTTTGCTACTTGCTTTGCAACCCCCTCCCCCCCTTTATTTAGCTTGACCTAGAGTACCACAGAAATTGGGGTAAAATTCGAGAACGTATCTTAATCTAACCTTCCCTAACCCTACCTAGGGTATCGTCCCCCTTAATTAGCTGATGGCCAGATTACCCCCTTGGTCACACTTAACTTAATCTAGAGTGTCATAAAAACAGTGTTTCAAAAGTCGGAGTAAAATACAGGATACTACATTCTAACCAAAACTTGGTCCCTGTACTTTCGGGCGTAACATCCAAACTGGCAAATGGCAGAAAAGTCTTACAGCTCTAACAATGTAAGACGTCATGTTTATGGCATTTACCGTCATTATTTGATGTTTTACGTTCATCCCCAAGGGTCTGTTACTAAACAAGGCGCCCATTTTCCATGTAAACTGGAAGTTGCCAAACTCCGCCACACAATAATTACCCAACACCAACGGGTTTTTATTATTCAACATAAATTAGCTTTTTGTGCCAGGTCCAAGAATTTGGAATGCCCTGGTATTTTTATCAATGAATACCTTATATTATTAATGAAATTTACAGCAAAATTGCCATTTGATCACTAATAAATTCTCTGTGTTTTTTCAAATTTTAGTGTCATAGTATAACTGGCTATGGTTCACTTGGTAGCCTGCTTGATGTGTGACAGGCTAATAAGTGACACCCTCATGATATATTTTTAACATAAAACAAAAGAAAGTATAGACATATGTTTTCATGATTGCTGAGGGTATGATTTGTGTGTTTCACCATTTTTAAATCAAACCTTTTGTAATTGTTTCCCCTGCCCATACATCACAGTCATTTAATGGCAACCTCTGTAGAAGGTAGCCTACATAAGTAACCTATTTGGATAAAAAAAGGGGTGTGATTTATGGCAAGAGCAGTAGTAAAATACTGTGTGCCAGTGTACAAGAGAAGTGGTAAATGAGAGAAGAAAAAGTGTGTAAAACCAATTACTATCCTAACGTAACACTTAACACCTAACCTAGCCTAAACTTGCTTATGACATACGTATCATGCTATCTGAAAGTATATGCATCACCACTCCTGTACATTCTTTCACAATTTAACTTCATTTAACACAAAATATCCTAAATGATTGATGCTTCTTTGCCCCCCACCCCCAGAACACCCCTCATGACCTCCCAAAATAAAATTTATTGAATGGTGAAGTGAAATTTACCAAGAATTTAGCATCTTATCAGACTGGGAGCCACAGTCTGGCGTTTCCTTTACCCCTAGCCTGCATAACCAATCCACCTGCAAATCCCATTAAAATTTACTAATCTTATAACTTAGGAGGGAAAGGTACAGCTGTGTTTAAGAATTTCATGAAAACATCCTTCACCTGCAGTACCTCACTTCCAAGATTCCCAGAACCTGATTGCCAGTGCCAGGGCTACCAGCCCCACATAATTCATAAGTTAATGTGTTTTTGCTGATGCTCTCATGAGAAATTTATTTGACATCCAGTAAAGGGCAACTGTTCACATAATGGGCTTAGATGTATGTAGTTCACATGTGAAGAAGTAGGCTAGGTATGCACCCATATGTTAGGCTATGGTGTGGCTGGCATGTGTTAGATAGAGTGAGGGTTGCATGTAACCATGCAAGATACATAAACCCTGTAATAGGCAAGGGATTTAGTTTTCAGATGAAAGGGTATGCGGTTGTTCAAGTGATTTCCTATGCTAAGCTGACATGTGAAATGTTTTATGGTAGCCAGTGACAATTATGATAGAATAAGCTACTACTGTGCACATGAGACAGGAGAGGCTTTGGTTCTTATGTCAAGCTAGGCAACAAGCTTTAACAGTAGACTAATGCTGTATGCCTCCTTAACTTATTAAGTATATAACTGCCCCTCCCCCTCACTCAAATGGATAGGCTACAACACTCCAAAATTAAGGCTCTGTAATCACGTATATCAGCTTAGGTACCAGTGCATGTAAGTGACAGCTTCCATTTCATATTAAACGAAAAAATAAGCTAAAGTGTTCCAGCTCTAGGTTACTCTTCAGATGATTGTTCTTTGTTGACTGTCACTATTCAGTTAGGTTAGTTAAAGGATTGGGTGATAAAACTTGAGTTGTGGCATGTACTAAGGACTTCACTCATGATGAGCTAGGATGTGAGTGGCTATGTAAACAAACGACCAGTGACCACCAGAATTCACCAGTACCAATCACAGAAGGATAGATAATTCCTATCATTGGTAAAAAGCTAAATCATCCTTAAAAGTGGCAAGTGCGGGTATCTTTATTTGTTATGTTTTATTTTCATGCTGAAAGAAGTTAGATTTATTGCTTAAGTATTATATGAAACAAGTCATTAGGCAAAGAAAATGGGAAACCTTGATATATGAATGTGTTAAGGGAGGGTTATTTTATTTATTTTTCGCTTACTCGGTGAGTATGCCTACAGACTACTTTGTTGTTCTTCTTCTTCTTGTAAAGGTGTTAGGAAAGGCCTATGGAAGAGCCTAAAAAGGTCTGAGAAATGTGTTTCGGGTTGAGTTAAAGATACAGAAATTTTAGGATAGGATATTTATGATTTATTTATGAGAATGAAATTGAAAAAAAAAATAATGTGCATTTTAAACAGTACAGAAAAATGATTTCTTATGAATGTATATTTATTTTAATTTTCGTTGGTGAAACAAGGCTCTATTTTACTATAGATCACATCCTGAATAAGCTGGAGGCCGGATCACGCCTTGTTATTATTGCAACTCCAATTCCTTGATGGAATAGGATGTTAAATGATCATTTGAATTTACGATAATTATTGTTTAAACTTATTTCAAGCAATATAATTATTGACAGTACGACAGTATCTTAATTGCAGAGTTAGGTAGTCGACCTGTTGTGGTTGGTAAATTACAGTACATTTTTTGAATACAAAATAGCTGCTTTAAAGCTAAAAGGTTCGAGACTGAAATGAGAGAGAGGCGAGTTAAGTTTGCTTTTATTGTACATTAATTATGTATTGTACATTCATTATGTATAATAAGAAAACCTGGTTTAAAAGCAAAATGAATATCAGAATTATAAAATTATTTATTATTATTAATAATTGCCATGGCGATGCGTCAACACATTATTATTTTGTTTCATTTTGCAAGTGCAGAAGGGAAAGACAATCAGATAACCTTGTTTATTTCATTTCAAAAGGAATGTGGAAACGAAGGAAGGTTGAAAAGTGTCCAGAGCCGTAAGAGATGACAGATTCGCCCGTTGCTCTGAAAGTGGATATGACGTAGCCGATACTCGTAGGTATCGGGAAACTGGGTCATGAGAATACCGGTCTGTGAGTGAGTATAGTTGGTGTATCAAGCAAGCTACGTTCACTTCGCCTCATTTAATTAATACATGTTTTTCTAACCTTGCACTTGGGATTATAATAGAATTATAGGCGCCTCAGAAGCGTGATCGGTATGGTATTGGCCTGCCACCTCGGTGGGAGCAAGTTCGATTCTCGGGCATTCCATTGAGGGGTGAAAGATGTGTATTTCTGGTGATAGAAGTTCACTCTCGACGTGGTTCCGAAGTCCCGTAAAGCCGTTGGTCCCGTTGCTGAATAACCACTGGTTCCATGCAACGTAAAAACACCATACATAACAAATATAATAGAATTATGGTACAATGCGCAATGAAAATACGCTTAGAGTGTTTAGCTTGTATTTACAAGTAGGATACGAGTACCATATTGGTTTTAGGTCATTACTTATCTCTGTAGCACACTTGTTATCACTATAGAAAAAGTATGATGTTGCCCTACTTGCTTCTCCACACGCTTGGAAATTTTGTAAGTCAGGGATGGAGCAGATGATAAAAACATCATGAAAATGTGTGTGTAAATTCCTTTCAGAACTGCGAAGCCATAATGTTTGTTTGACGCAATCCGTCCTTGTAGATATGAAATGTCAAGGGGCTATTATTATTTATTTATTTATTTATTTATTTATTTATTTATTTTTATTGTAGATGCCAAGGAATGAATTAGTTCTCTCTCTCTCTCTCTCTCTCCTCCTCTCTCTCTCTCCTCTCTCTCCATATGGAAAGGAACCCATAAAAATACCAAAATGTAGAAAGTAAATATTATAACTTCAAAGACCAAACTGTTGCTCTTTTCAGGGAGAGTTTAGTCTCTG
Source organism: Macrobrachium nipponense (assembly GCF_015104395.2). Lineage (NCBI taxonomy): Eukaryota > Metazoa > Arthropoda > Malacostraca > Decapoda > Palaemonidae > Macrobrachium > Macrobrachium nipponense. The sequence goes on along the minus strand of NC_061088.1, from coordinate 86,481,939 downwards.
GAATATAGTATTTATTTTCTACATTTTAGCGTTTTTACTGGCTCTTTTCATTAGATGAAATTCTGTTTTAATAGAATACATGTCACATTTATATATATATATATATATATATATATATATATAATATAATACTAATATATTATATATATATATATGTGTGTGTGTGTGTGTTTGTGTGTATATATATATATATATATATATGATATATATATATATATTATATACATTATAATAAAATATATGTATATATATATATATATATATATATATATATATATATAGATATATATATATATATATATATATATATATATCTATATATATATATATATTATATATATATATATATATATTATATATATATTATAATATATATATATTATATATATATATATATATATATTATATATTATATATATATATATATATATATATATATATATATATATATATATTGTTACGAAGTGTCAAGTATCTGGTTACCATTCATCAACTGGTTACCTCACAACTAGCCAGACACCTGAACCCTCATCACAGGTATTAAACGACTGAATACTCTTAAGGCAACAGTGATCCCTTAACAACTTACCAGTATTGGAGAAAATCAGACTAAGGTCATTAAAACAGGTGTGAGGTAATCTTGTAAGTAATTAAATTAATCAAAGGGCATCACTCCATCTACAACTCTAAAAGTCTAAGTATTTCCCTGATTTCAGAATTCTAAGTACTTCCCTGGTTCTAAGTCACTTCAAGTAAATTGAAGGAAAGCAGATCAATTACCACTCTATGTTTCTACCTAACATAATGATATGCAAATATACTGGTTAGAAATGAAATACTTAAAAAAATTTTAAATACAAAAATTTATTATATATTAAACTCAAAGTTTATAAGTGAAATTCACAATATCAGGGAAAATTACTGTTACTTGAAAACAAAGTAAAGTTTAATTAATTCTTGAATTAAATTAAGTAAAATTAAATCAAAATTAATTTATCACAAAATTCAAGAAAATTAATTCAATTGAAATTCAAAAGTGTTAGGCAATAATTGAAAATTAGAAATTAATTCACAAGTGCTAAACAATAATAAAACTTGAAAAGAATTCAAAGTAAATGTAAATTAATTCACAAGTGTTAAATTTAATTAAATGTGCAATGATTAAGCAATGAAAATAACTAAGTCAATTAAATTGTGAATGCAAATGAAAATACAGAAAAATGTGGACAGTAGTAAAATAAAAAGGCACACTTCAACAAGAAAATGAAAAAATGTACGAAATGAAACAAACACAAAGCACAAGAATTTGCAATGTGTAAAAGTGTAAATCTTTTCACTCAGAACATTGTAACCATCAGTTTTTACCAAACCTTCGTAACCATCTGTTATTAGTTATTAGTTAACCACTGTTCCTATCCGTTATTAGTTTTTAGATATTAGTTGCAACTAATTAAAATATAACACACTTTACCTTTTTGGTATACCAACTTCTTTCTTTGCTGCAGTCTTGTTTTACACTTTCACAAAAACCAGGCGCCATTACAACAACAATGTTTGTTCAGATTCCACAAAAAACACTATTTAACACTAAATAAACTCTAAGAAATATCAAATATGAAATTCTCAAGTTACGAGTGACCAATTTACGTTACGTTGATATAATCTCAAGGATGTTGAGAGAGAGAGAGAGAGAGAGAGAGAAGAGAGAGAGAGAGAGAGAGATGTTAACGCCTCGAGAATCTAAGATCTAATGAAATTCTCTTCCTTTGTGAAAGCTGGACTGGGGATCTGGCACAAAACGTTTTTGGGCAATAGCTCTTCCAGAAGCTTCAAAATCTTACGCAACTTTATATACAAAATGTGTAATCTGCACATGGTACTCGGCAAAGACATACACGTATGAGACCAGTCTGTTCAAAAAAAAAAAAAAAATAGACACGTACTCTACTCGATCGACCGAAGCAGAAGCCCTTATCTTACGTGATGACAGATTCCCAAAACACATTGAAGATTCGAGCTTGCTTATCAAACGTGTTGACAGATTATGAAAACAAATGGAGATCTTGCAGTTCCTCTAATCTCACAGTGCTGACATAATATGGAAACAATTGTAGTTTCAAATGGACAAAGAAAATCTCTCTCTTTCTACATTTTACGTTATATATATATATTCTTTTACAATATGTTATGCGAAATCTGAACACACATTTAAAACATCCTATCTCTAAGCTATCTAGGAATCTGAAAAAAATGTTGCCAATTCTACATAACATTTTATACAGTCACAGAGGAGATATATGCATTTTGATATATATATATATATATATATATATATATATATATATATATATTTATATATATATATATATTATATATATATATAGATATATATATATATATATATATATATATATATATATATATATATATATAAAGAGAGAGGCTTACTTTTTCTTATATTTACTAACATTAGTCTACAGATATCGTTGAATATCGAATTCGCTATACATTGGGAATAACTTTGCCCAGATAGAATTATCATTAATAAGTGTCTTTGAAATCCGGTCCTGCAATTCGTTATTTAATTCCCTCGGGGTGTAAGTTGTTTTCAAGGAACTGTGAATTCGACATAAAACGATACCTGTGAATATATGTAACTTGTATTTGATTACCATGCATCTCTTTCTCCTTTGGAACGGATTGGAACCAGAATATAACAGCCTCCAAGTACCTCAGTTAAGGCGTTTCCTGGGGTCATTTTGATATCGTCTCACCAACTTTTTTTTTTTTTTTTTTTTTTTTTTTTTTTTTTTTTTTTTTTACCAAGTAGCGAATATTTTTAGCTTTTGTTTACCATAGAAGCTTCGCATCTATGTTGCTCTGACATCACGCCAAACGAGAACTATAGGATAAGTTAATTCCTGTCGCATATTTTAGGCTTAATTTGTAACGCCGTACCGTGGGAATACATTCTTTATTAACTACTTCGTCCCAAGTTTGGCTGTAAGATGCTAGATGATGCCTCGTGACACCACCCCTAGGCCCCACCCCCCCCCCCCCCCCCCTTTTTTTTTTGTTTTTTTTTGACCCAGCAGTCACAGTGGCACACGCATAAGTCTCGGCGGACTGGTGGGTGGGTACATGCCGGGAACAAATCACGATCCTAGCAAACATAAGTCGAACAGTGCATCGTCAAGATACTGTAGTACGTACCCAGTTTGGCTGGTTGCACATTCCAAAAGTGGGTTGTGGGGTTACGACGTTCATACGCTTTTTACTACTATATTCATATGTGTATATATATGTGTGTGTGTGTGTTTGTTTATAAACAGATACATACACACATAAACGCAAGTGTTTCCCTTTGTGAAGCCTGCCATAAGAGATTGTTAATCTTTTTACTCTATGTATTGTGGTAGGATTTTGTGATGAGGTTACTAGCCACACACACACACATACACACTTTAAGGTTATGAATGAACTGGAAACCAGGGAGATAAAGTATTGAATGAAAATGTGACAGACTGGAAGTACTTAGTTTATATGCAAATTTGAGTACAAATGTGGGAATATGACAATTAGATATGGGTAATTGCGTATTAATATGGGTATATGAGTTCAAATATTCGTGTTTAAGTATTAAATATGGACATTTGAGTATTAGATATGGTAATTGCGTATGTATATGGGTATATATGTAAAAATATGAGTGTTTAAGTATTAAATATGGGTAATTGCGTATAAATATCAGTATATGCGTACAAATACGAGTGTTTAAGTATTAAATATGGGCATTTGAGTGTTGGATTTGGGTAATTACGTATAAATATGGGTATATGAGTACAAATAAGTGTGTAAGTTTTAGATATGGGTATTTGAGTATAAATATGGGTATTTGAGTATTAAATACTGGTATTTCAGTGTCAATGTAACGGATAATGGTAAGATGAGATGAGTCACATAACAAAATATCAGAAAGGGAGCAGGATGGCTCTTTCCAAGCTATTGGGAAGAGAGCCGCATTGTCTATGAAAGGCGGGAATCCGTGCAAGAGGATTGTTGAGCCAGCTCATCCTCTATCGAAGCGTAGGGTGGACACTGAATACGGATGAAAGGAAGAAGTTTAAAGTTGTCTAGACGAAGTATGTACAGAGTAAATATGGTGTGAGAACGATTGAAGGTTGAGAAATGTATAAAGCTGTATACAAGTGATAAATAGGAATGGATGACGATAAGTTGGTAATGTCTTTCATTCCGAGATGTGGAACGAACGAGGAGACGAATAATTACAAAGTCTTGGACAGACATCACGAATGAGACAGTGGAAAAGAAGGATCTTAATATCCAGAAAGCACTAAAGTGCTCGCAAAGCAAAGGTGACTAGTTACCTGTGTGTAAGGGGGTTTGATGCGCTGCTGGTGAACCTGCTGTATAATAGGTCTACGAAACGGTTGAAGTTGTGGAAGTCTTCTGCACAATTGGTTCATCCACAAACCAGTAGAAGTGAAATTATGAATGTAGCAGTGACTTTGTTTTTTTTCTTCCTCTCTGGCGTCACCCCTTGTTAGGTACAGGTAGTAGTTTCATGGTTATATCATACATAGTTTACTATAATATGTACTCGTTGTGTGTGTGTATATATATATATATATATATATATATATATATATATATATGTATGTTGTGTGTGTGTATATGTAATATATATATATATATACTATATATATAGATATATATATATATGAGTTTGTAAAATACCGCGTATGTTGTATATGGTCTGCAGCATATAACAGCGTTGTCGACAAACGAAGTATTGAAAAATTGCGTGGCGAATTGCATGGCTGTGATAAATTACATATCAGGAAACAAACCCTTTCCGAAAAACTGTATATTCTCTTGCTTTACTAACCTTTTTTTTTTTCTGTTTGGTTTCGGAATTTTCCCTTTTCGTGTTTTTATCTTGGCCCTCTTTTTAATAGGTAACTTATGTATTATTTTATTAAGGCCCACTTTTAAATAGCTAACATAAGTATTATTTTATAAATAGTAGTTATAAATTTGTAGGTACGTTTCTGTCACATATTGCTACGTTTGCCATTGATTAAATAACTTTAAAAACCAAAGGTCGATTGAGTGGCTGGTCATGATAATTTTCTTTTGTATGCCAGGTCCGATATAAACAGAAGATTAGCCCGTGGCGGGGTGGGGGGAGTATAAAGTAGAGTTGGACGGAGGATAGATAGGGGAGGAGGTATCGGAAACAGTATAGGGAACTGAATAATATCGAAGGAGGTCCACCTCTTTAAGCTTAAACGAAAGTTATTCTTGTGTCTAGAACAGTGAGGAACTCCCAAGGACATGCCTAGACGTAGCGCCATTGAAAGCACTAGCAAACATATTGTACATATACAGAAATTTTGTATGAAAATTCGTAAAGTAACTAAGTCTACGGGCATAACCAGCTCTGTTTCAGGGAATCCCTTCTCGCCCCCACCCCCTTCGGAGGGTGGGGGGGGGGGGGTAGGATGAAACCCCATTATAAAACATCCTATGGGTCGCCACCATAGCCCTGCCAAGTTTCATGCCTACCGGACCAGCCGTTTGGCCGTGATTGAATGACAGACAGTCGGACAGATAGACATTACGCCCATTATAGTAAGATATATGTTTAAGCAGTAAAATGTGTATATCTGGTAGATCTACCAGGTACTACATATTTCACTGCTTAACCATATAGATATATATATATATATATAGATATATATATATATATATATATATATATATCGCTGACACGCTTTGCTTTCGTCCAGAGAGAAACAGCTCGTGGTTTTAACGTTCATCAACTTAACTGGGGCAGAAAGTGAAAAGTGAGCAGTAATGAAAAATATAGATACCGCGGTCATAATGAAAAAAATGGCTAGAGTTTTTATTTCTTTTAATTTATTTTTTTTACATCAGCCTCGAATATGTACATGTATATGTATATACATATACAAAAGGCACTAAAAATGTTTTTTGGGGGATATTTCTTTATTCAGTTTTATGCGTATTTTCTGGGGCGTCATATTTCTCTCATTGCCGGAAGGGAACGTGATGTCATCAACCGAATTCCATACTTTATGAATAAAGGAAAATAAAAATGTGGGAGGAAATTTTTTTTTCTTTAATTATGGCGGTAAAGATAGAGATATTTCTCGCGAAGTATTTTTAATTATCAAAGTACGTGTGGAGAAAAAGGAATAAAAGGAATAGCTGTATCTTTTACTTATCACCACAATTGAAAGCTATATATGGTTATGGTGCCATGGAATCATGTACGGATTTATATTCATGGCTGTTCGTATGCTATACTCTCGTATATATTTATGTATGATTGTAGTAAATGTATATATATATATATATATATATATATATATATATATATAGTATATATATAATATATAATATATATATATATCGAACAAATGCCTTTTATATCTAATTTGCTCTACCTCGGATTAATATATTTTCATATATGTTAACCGAAGGGGATTTTTTAAGTCGATAAGAAATTTGTCGGCTCATGGGCGCGAACCATCGAACCCAG
>NC_061088.1:86465834-86470834 GCF_015104395.2 Macrobrachium nipponense | reverse complement strand
CCGGTGCACTGTAGGCTTTACTTAAGGTTCCTTGCACTGTCTCCTCCTTAGGCCCCTAGCTGTAACCCCTTTCATTCCTTTTACTGTACCTCCATTCATATTCTGCCCTCCGCCTTACTTTCCACCCTCTCCAAAACAGTTGTTGCATTGTGTAACTGCTTTGAGGTTTTCCTCCTGTTACACCTTTCAAGCCTCTTACTCTCAATACTTCCCTCACCGTTATATGACCTAATAGGTCCTGGCTTATAATGCTGTATAAGCTGCGGTCTATGAAACTTTCAGCTACGATCACGGCTAACTTTAACATTAAATAAAATAAAAACTGCTGAGGCTAGAGGGCTGTAATTTGGTAAGTTTAATTATTAGATGATGGATGATCAGCATACCAATTTGCAGACCTCTAGCCTCATTAGTTTTTGAGATCTGAGGGCGGACAGAAAAAGTGATGACGGACAGATAAATAGCCATCTCAGCAGTTTTCTTTTACAGAAAACTAAAATGTGGAATGTGTAATCGTTTTGTAATTCACATTTTTTTTGAGAATTTCTAAAAGATTTTAGATGTTGGTAGTTTTCGTTATTTCCATAAGAATATTGGCAATATGTCACTCTCTCTCTCTATCCTTAATACTGGGGTCTTTAAAATGAGATAATAAGTTAGTCTTGTCCATGAAAATATAAATGAAATGGTTAATTATTAGTATTTTTCGTTGACATTTAATTAGAAAGGCTCGTTATGTTTTGCAAACTTCAATTGGTATTTTTTCTTTCTTTCTTTTTGTAGGGAGAGCGAATGTAGCAACCTAATTCTTCTCTTGATCAGAATTTTTGGGTTTTAGCCAAAAGCCATCCCACTGGGGTAGTGTTGACAGCGACCTTCGACCCCCTAATTGCGTCCAATTTTTAGCAACTTTTTACTTTACCTCCATTGACCCTCTCCTTCCCCAAGCGCCTCAGTGGCGTTCCACCTCGGTGGTCGCGAGTTCGATTCTCGGCCATTCCATTGATGTGTGAGAGATGTGTATTTCTGGTGATAAAAGTTCACTCCCGACGTGGTTCGGAAGTCACGTCAAGCCGTTGGTCCCGTTGCTGAATAACTACTGGTTCCATGCAACGTCAAAACACCATACAAACAAACAAAACAAAACCTCTCTCCTCCCGTAGGGGGTTAAATGCCGTCAGTGCACCTCTTTTAGTGCAATGTAGGCATTACTTAAGGTTCTTTGCAGCGTCCCTTCGGCCCCTTGCTGCAACTACTTTCATCCCTTTTACTGTACCTCCGTTCATATTCTTCAATCTTACTGTCTACCTTCTTCTAATAATTGCTTCATAGTGCAACTGCTTTGAGGTTTTCCTCCTGTTACACCTTTCAAACCATTTTACTGTCAATTTCCATTTCAAGGCTGAATGGCCTTAGTTGCCCCAGTGCATGGCATAATGCCAAGGATCTATATAAATCAAATCACCCCTCTCTCCCTTTCTACCATCTCCTCATTTATTTTCTGACCTATCTATCTTGCTGTCCAGCCACTCCAACTCTTTCTTTTCGCTGTCTTAGGAGCTGAAGGTCATCAAGTGCCCCAAGTCGGGTGCTCTTTTCAACAATGTCGTCTGTAGTGTAATTCCTCGAATGCTAACGAGACATCTACCCTCCCCCTCCCCCCGTCGTATCCCTGCACTCTTCCTCCTCTTAACTGAGAAAAAGCCTTGTTTGACACAATTTGGATGTGTGTCTTATATTACCTGCTGTCTTTTACATATTGTCGCATAATTCATTTGCTCTTACCTCAGGAATAAAACGTCGATATATATATATATATATATATATATATATATATATGAATATGTATATATCTAATAAAAGGAACCCATAAAAACGCCAAAAATATAGAAAGTAACTACTATATTTCAGAGACTGATGTCTCTCTGAAATATGGTACTTACTTTCTATATTTTGGCGTGTTCATGGGCTCCTTTTATTAGATGGATTTCTGTTGTAACAGAACATTTCTCTCTCTCTCTCTCTCTCTCTCTCTCTCTCTCTCTCTCTCTCTCTCTCTCTCTCTCTCTCTCTCTCTCTCTCCATCCTATTTAGCCATGTCGAGAAGTGATCATTGTCATGTTTGCACTATGTGCATAGGATGGCTTGCAATTAAATGTCATTTATGGCATGGGAAATACTGTTTCTGTACTTCATTCTTCTTTCGTTGCTATAACGGTTTAATTTCTTGTCTCCATTCTCTTGTCCAACCTGGACACTGGTTACATAGGGCCGTTTGGTTGTCAGCCCAAAAGCCTTAGGATTAAAAACAAAAATAAAGGTTTTAGTAACGAAGTCTGACTTGATCCTATTGCAGAGCCTTTATTAAATATTATAAAGCAATAGCACCTCTCGTTTCTCGTCAAGAATAGTTACTTTATGACTGAAAATATTGGCTGTTTTATAGTTGCGTGAGTTAGCAATGTTTCATAGCACGTAACTGCTTCTGTAACAATTACGCTTTTTTTGTTTTTTGGGAATTCACGGAAGAAAATGGGTGTATTTGTACACATTCAGGCTTATTTTGATGGCAAATCTATCACTCTATCCTCACTAGTAACCTTAACTTTGTTAACTTTGGCGGACTAAAGAAACGATAGAAAATTGAAGACATCGTAATAATGAAGTCCCCGACTAAATAACGTTTTCTTTGTACGAAAGGGAGTTCATTCTCTATGATAGGAACTCTGTAGGTGTCGGGGGGACTTGTGTATCTTTTCCGTTATTCCATTTACCTCGTTTCATATGTATTTCTTACTTTCCAAGTCCTCTAGCCCCCATCACCCGCCCCCCACCCGCCATCGCCCACACACATAAACAGACTGTTCATTTCTCTCCTATAAATTCGTATGGATACCCAAACTGCTACTTATAACTGATAATTATACTAAAAATGTCGATAAGAAAACCCAGTACTAGTCTTAATTTAATTTTCATCACCCATAAATATTTGAGAATCTGAGATGTTTAATTTTCATCACACATAAATATTTGAGAATCTGAGATGTTTAATCTTCATCACCCATAAATATTTGAGAATCCGAAATGTTTAATTTTCATCACCCATAAATATTTGAGAATCTGAGATGTTCAATTTTCATCACCCATAAATATTTGAGAATCTGAGATGTTTAATATTCATCACCCATAAATATTTGAGAATCTGTGATGTAAAGTTTTGACTTCTCAGTCTAACTGTTTGTTTCAAGTTTTCGTCCTTTTTACAAGTCTGTTTCTAGTTCCTTTTTCATTTATTAAATTTTTTTTATTAACTTTTTACCTCCTTTCCCATTTATTTAGTAGTTTTTTTTTCATACTTTACCAGTTGATTATCTCTAGTAGTCTTTGTCATTTATTGAATTTTTTTCCCTTACTTTTTACCTCTTTTGCCATTTATTTGGTAGTTTTTTTTCTTATAGTTTACCTGTAAATTATTTCTCTTTTCTTTCTCCCACTCGAGCCGAAATTGGGGACATTTTAATTCGAAGTTAAACGTTCATGTGCCTATGGAAGTGCATGACGTAGTCTCTTGCACTTCTTGGACATCTCCAAAACCAATGGTTTATTTGAATTAACTCAATTAAAATCATCATTGGGTGCAGGAGACTCAACTACGTAAACAAATGAAAGCGGTGAATTTTACCATCTCGAGTTTGTCCTTCGTCTGTCTATGTGTGGATATAGATAAGCTTTTCACATTTTTGACTTTCTCAAAATCGCTGGATAACTTTGACCAACTTAGCCCAAAATATCTTTTGGCAAAGGACTGATCATGAAGGAAATCATATAAATAGGGTAGGGTCATTTTAAATCTTACTTAGAATTACTGGGCCACAAATGACAAAATTTATACGAAAAGACCAAAAAGATTTTGCTATGTTTAATCAAGACTATATAAGAAAAAAATCTAAAGATAAGCCCCATTTGAATGATTAAAATTTTCGTTGTTAGTAGATTTTCTGTCATTTATGTCTTAGCTGCTACAATCAATATCTTCTTACTGTTCTTTGTTATATGTTAGTTCACCTGGATCTGAAAAGTGTTAATTAAGAACTGGAAATAAATATAGGAACACAAAACTGGTTGCTGTTAGTGGGTTGTAAGGACATCTTGTCGTATATTTGTAGTTATTTCTAACTCATCGTGCCAAAAGACATGCTTTTTCTCATGTGCATATGAATTCTCTCTCTCTCTCTCTCTCTCTCTCTCTTCTCTCTCATCTCTCTCTCCTCGTCCTCTCTCTCTCTCTCTCTCTCTTCTCTTCCTCCTCTTTCTTTTTTTTTTCTTTTTTTTTCTTCTTCATCCCTTTCGGACTTCTTTAATTGCTCCCCCTTCACGTCACAAATCTTCACCCAAAGCTATTAATTCTTCTTAAGAGCTCAAGGTTCTCTGATAGTAAGTAATCATTCACGACTGAAACATGAAGCAATATATTGGAGGTAGAGTACTTTAATCTTATTCATATTTCTTTCAAATTCAGACTCGAACGCACTCTTGAATTGATCTCCGTTTTCAACATTAACATGGCTTTGAGCTGAAAACGTTTAGCTGGTTCTAACACGGGCGACAATAGCTGGTCTTTCGTTCCTCGCTTCATAAGCTGCCTTTTCCTATATATATATATATATAGATATATATATATATATATATATATATATATATGTATATATATGTATGTAGAATATGTGTATATATATATTATATATATATATATATATATTATATGTATATAACATACTAGATGACGAACCCGGCACTGCCGGGGAAAATCTCTGAATGATAGTCGATCATCAACCTTAGAAATGAGGCAACGCGTAGTGTGGTTTTGATTAAAATTTTTATTTAAGGCAATGAATTCTGGACATAATTATTAATAGGAGGAAAGAAAAGCATTTTCAATGAAAGTACTCATACTTTATTTTGTGGAAAACAGTGCAGTCTTGCGAAGGTTTGTACAATGT
>NC_061088.1:86455834-86460834 GCF_015104395.2 Macrobrachium nipponense | reverse complement strand
TATTGTTTGTTTTTCTCTAAGGTTTTTAATTAACTTATTATCTTGATATTTTAGTCTTAAAATATTATTAATTATTTTTAATTAACTTATTATCTTGATATTTTTAGTCTTAAAATATTATTTTACTATTAATTAAATTGTCACAATTTATAATTACAGGCTGAAGATGTACTCTGAAGCAGTATGAAACGTTCCTAATAAAATATTCTTCACTATGTTTGGTGGATTCCTGGACCCTTTTTAATGCTCTCATCTGATTGTATATATATATATATATATATATATATATATATATATATATATATATATATATATTACTTACTTTACTTTATCTTCCCGCCACTGGCCAGTGGCATAAGGCTGATACAGTTCCTCTCCATCTGTCTCTATCCTGAGCCATTATCCTTGCATCCTCTAAGTTTTGGATTTCATCCTCAAGATCCCTGACAATTATGTCTATCCACCTCGTTCTTGGTCTACCCAGCGGTCTTCTTCCTATTTGTACTGCTCTCAGTGCTCTCCTGGGGTCTCTATTCCCATCCATCCTCTCAACATGTCCAAACCCTTTCAGCACCCCTTCTCTTCAACCTGGTACTGACTGGCCTTTGCCTCAATCTCACCCTGATGTCTTCATTTCTAACATAACCATCCCATCTAATGCCAAGTATCCTTCTCAGCAGCTTCATCTCAATAGCATCCAACCTTTTCTCCTCTGTTCTGGTCAGTGCCCAGGACGACGAGCCATACATCAGGACTGGTTGTACTACTGCATTGAATATTCTCATCTTAGTTTTCAAGCTGATTTCATGCCTTGACCAAACTTTTTTTCTCAGAACCTCAAAAGCTCTAGCTGCTCCTAGTTTTCTTCTTTGTATATATATATACTATATATATATATCTATATATATAGATATATATATATATATATATATGTGTGTGTGTGTGTGTGTGTGTGTGTGTGTATGTATAGAATATATTAGTTTTGTCATGATTTATTGCTGGCAGGAAAATCTCAGCAGAAATGAATCAGTCCCGCTAAACACATCCGCGACCAGATAATTATGTTCTGCATAAGACGCCCAACTGTGATGCAACTGCTGTGATACTGACAGACAACTTGGAAACACTTGTATCATAACCGATTATGTAGTGATTACATAGTCACTTTCATAAGAGGGAAAGGGGAAAACGAATTACAGCGAAAAACGCCAGCGTTCTTTAGCAGGACGCGAGACCTTTGAGAATTTGGAAGTAACCTTAACGGCTTAAAATGCTGACAAGTTGGGAGGAGTTGAAGGAAGAACTTTATGATGAAGAGGAAGAAGAAATCATAGAGTAACTTTGTGTGTTTAATATCTATACTATCACTATACTCTGTTTTTTTCCATCTGTCCATCCGCCTGTGGTGTTTCCGTATGGTAATACTGAGTCCCGGCCTTTAGATAGTTACGCTATGTGTAAGTTTTAGGTAAATAAAAGGATATCTGCGAGTACATTTGCAATTGATAAGTGTTTTAATAAATTACAGTATGCGAATTACACCGTTAATATTCGAAATTGGATACTGTTATTATTGTTGAATGTAAGCAATGTAACTATGTAAGCCCGGGACGCAGTGTTACCATACGCAAACACCACAGGCGGATGGACAGATGAAAAAAAACAGAGTATAGATGTGAGGCCTATCACCTCGGTGGCCGCGAGTTCGATTCTCGCCCATTCCATTGAGGGGTCAGAGATGTGTATTTCTGGTGATAGAAGTTCACTCGCGACGTGGTTCGGAAGTCACGTAAAGCCGTTGGTCCCGTTGCTGAATAACCACTGGTTCCATGTAACGTAAAAACATCATATAAACAAACAAAATTAGATGTGAAAAAACGTTGCCTGTTTGATTATGGTATGAAATATATTTATCTCTAGCGGCGTTTACTTAGATTTTGTGCCGTCCACTCAATTTCCTAGTATAGTGATAAATCGGGTATCTATATTTTATTATAATTGCTGTATGTAAATCGCTGCTGCCCATCTTTTTAGTCCATTAGCTAATGAGAAGCCGAATTTGTGCCAGCTTTGGTTTTGGAAGAAGGCCAAAACTCTCTCTGGATGCTTTCTCCGACATCGTCAGATCCGTCAGACACTCTTCCACGAAGCCCACTTTCCCATAATAGCTTGACCCTCATTTGCTTTCAAGCAGTTGGTGGTAGGACCAGCTCCTTCGCGTTAATCAGTCGCCTTTTAACGAGGACTCTGGCATTCCATTGAGGGGTGAGGAATGTGTATTTTTGGTGATATAAGTTCACTTGCGACGTGGTTCGGAAGTCACGTCAAGCCGTTGGTTATGTTGCTGAATAACCACTGGTTCCATGCAACGTCAAAACGCCATACAAACAAACCATTTAACGAGGAATCCCCGTGACCACCGTGATTCTCGTTTCCGTAGGGGGTTAGTTCCGTCAGTGGACCATATGCGGTGGACTGTAGGCATTACTTAAGGTTCTTTGCGCGTGCCTTCCTTAGGCCCCTAGCTGCAACCCCTTTTCGTTCCTTTTACTGTACCTCCTTTCATATACTCTTTCTTCCATCTGACTTTCCACCCTCTCCTAACACTTGATTCATAGTGCAACTGCTTTGAGGTTTTCTTCCTGTTATACCTTTCAAAAACCTCATTACTGTCAGTTTCCCTTTCAGCGCTGTGACCTCACGCTTAAATTCTGTATTCTATTCTATTCCATTGTAGCATATTCGTTTTAATGATGGAAGATAATGGCGACTGACGCATTACAAGCCGACAGCCCAAAAGGGACAAGAGAACCAGAAACGGGTCAAGTAGTTTGTGCATCTTAAGGTGAGTTTACAATAGGCTTCGCGTAAGACTCATCACCAACTCCTCTCAAATTCTTGTTAGCCCCGCCCACTGGACTGCTCATCAAGAGTCACGCCAAACCACTAACTCACCCTAATGAGCACTTCAGTAGGCGGGGCTAGTAAGAATTTGGGAAGGGTTGATGATAAGTTTTACGCATGCAGCATGGGGTGAAGCCTAGTGTAAACTCACCTTTAGAGGAACTGTTTTCTGCAGCCTTTTCCAAGGCGCTAAAGGTTTTTTTTTATTTTTATTTTTTTATTTTCTTGGCCCGAGTTCCTGCCTGGATGGCGCTTTTAAGGCCCTCGTTGCTAGCCATATCCATCCAACCCTGTCGAAGTTTAACCAAATTTGGGGGCGGGAACGAATTTAATAAGGGCTTCTGGAAGAAGTTGATTCAGGAAACTTGAGTGTTCTCGAGTGAGGAGGAGGAATGATACGGATTTCAAGGCAATGGCTCCGCACATCTTCGGAAGGTGTTAACGAAGATTCGGAAGACGTTTTCGAGAGTTGTGGGTTTCTGTTGAAAGGTCAGTCGTCTGTCTGCTCCTGGTTAACACTCTTGTGGGATATTCATGTTTTCAACCTTTCGACCCCTTGGGTTGGGGTAAGGGGTTAGTGCCCCTAGCTGCAACCCCTTTCATCCCTTTTACCGTACCTCTTGTTCGTTTTCGTCCTTCTTGCTATGCATCCTCTCCTAACAACTGTTTCATAGTGCAACTGCTTTGAAGTTTTTCTCCTGTTACGCCTTTCAAATCTTTCTACTCTCAATTTCCCTTTCAACGCTGAATGACCTCATAGGTCCTAGTGCTTGGCCCCTGGCCTGAATTCTATATTCCATTCAACCTTTCTTTAGTTTGCTTTTCAATAGATTTTTCAAAAATTTATTGATTGATTTGGATATGGTTCTGGCATGGAGAATTTTGACTTTTTTGAGATGGATCCGGGTTTGGATGTTGGTCCAGGGTACCACTTGGTTTGATGTGAGTATGCTCTCTCTCTCTCTCCTCTCTCTCTCTCTCTCTCTCTCTCTCTCTCTCTCTCTCGACGATGTTGTTTTGCTCAGCTTGTAACGTCAGCGGTACATCACTAGATAATGTAGAACTTGATCAATATTCATAAGGTGCCCTCATCTACATATTAGTTATTCCTCGTGCCATATATTTTATAATCTCTCTCTCTCTCTCTCTCTCTCTTCTCGTCTCTCGTCTCTCTCTCTCTCTCTCCTCTCTCTCTCTCTCTCTCTATAAAATGGTCAGAAATTAATGAAGAATTAAAACAAAGATTGGGATAACATTTTCGTAAGTGATGACATAAGGGTAAATACGGAGATATTATATAAATATTGGAGAAAATAGTGGAAAAATATATACCGAAGAAGAAAAGTAAACATCATTCATGCATACCAAGAGACAGAAGGATCTTGTTCCAGAAATCAGAAAGTGGAAAAAAGGTCTTGCAAAAGAAAAAAATGCACGGAAAGTTATAGAACTAAAAAGTAAGATAGAAAATGCAGAACAAAAGATTATACAATCAAAAGAAAATGAAAAACGGGACTTGGAAGAAAAAACCCTATTAAATATCAAGCAAAACCCCAAGCTATTATACTCATATGCGAAGAAGATGAATAAAAGAAGAATAGAAATAGGCCCTCTGAGAATTGAAGGGAGATTAACGAATGAAAAAAAGGAAATTTGCAACATACTGGCAGAACGATATAAGAGAGAATTCACCCCTAGATAGATAATGAAGTAAATGATATAGAAGTAAGGGATGAAAATAGTGAATATTTAGCTGACATAGATATAATGAAGCTGAATATTGTGCAGGCTATTAATGAATTAAAAATGGAGCTGCTGCAGGGCCTGATGGAATTCCTGCTATTTTGTTAAAGAAAGTAGTTCATTCTATCGCAAAGCCACTTGCAATATTATTAAGACAAAGTGTAGATACAGGCAAGATTTATGAGGAGCACAAATTAGCATATATTACCCCTACTTTCAAAGTGGATCAAGACTAGAGGCAAGTAATTATAGGCCGTGAGTCTAACATCACATATTATGAAAGTGTATGAAAGGGTAATGAAGAAAAATATTATTGAAACATTTAATAAAAATAATTTGTTTAATAAAGGACA
>NC_061088.1:86405834-86448334 GCF_015104395.2 Macrobrachium nipponense | reverse complement strand
CAATGAGAAGGTTATGGATGGTTTTCAATAAAATTGTGAGAATATTATGGATGGTTCTCAATGAAATTGTCAGCTTTCTGATGGAATGAATAGGTATATTTCGTCTTGATATGGCTCCATCATTGTTCGTCTTGACATGACTCGGGACTTTTTCTCTCAGGTTGATGAGACGTCATGCTTTGGTTACCGCTGCTTTCTCCTCTCGGACTCCAGATACGGTAAGTGGACGTTATATTGATGCATGGATAGTTTTTTTTATTTATTTATTTTATTTTATTTTATTTTATTTATTTTTTTAGCTGCATATTTTGGTTTCGTTCGGAAAATAGTTTTCTGGCAGTTATATGTTTCATGACAGTTATATGTTTAATGTCAATTATATGTTTCATCTCTCATTATATGTTTCATGTCAAATATATATTTCATCTCTCATTATATGTTTCATGTCAGTTATATGTTTAATGTCAATTTTATATTTCATCTCTCATTATATATATCTTTCATCTTGCATTATATGTCTCACGTCAGTTATATTTTTCATGTCAGTTATGTTTCATATCTCATTATATGTTTCATCTCGCATTATAATTTTCATGTCAGTTATCAGTTATCAATTTCGGCGTCAGTGACTCCAAATTGCTTTAAAAAATCAAGTCAGTCAGAATTGTCAATTAATAGTAACTGATCCCTCTTTCTCCTTTTGCGTTTTCTTCCTTATTTGAAACTGTTGCTAAAGTATCGTGCGAATTATATTGTCCTTAATGAATTACGGTTTCTGCTTTGTTGGACTATAAATTTTTCTAGAGAATAGGTTATTCATTAACTGAATTGACGTACGAAATAAAGAGACAAAAAGGTTATTGACATACGAAACAAAAAATAAATAAATAGATAAATAAATAAATAAAAAAGAAATGTTATTTATGAATCCGGTTGACATACGAAACAAAAAACAGAGAGTTGTTTATGAACCGGATTGACAAAAAAAAAAAATAAATAAATAAATAAATAAAATAGAAAAACAGAAAACATAGGCACCAGCAAAACTTTAACCCGACCATTCTCTTCCCGGGGACGATCCAGGCACTTATTAACCTGACAGATTAAAGCAAGTAAAAACTGCAGAATGATAGCAACAACGGCTCGCATCGTTCCTGGCATTGTCCTATTTCGCTACAGGGTAGTTGGAATAAACTTTGCCGATTAACCCCCCTTCCAAGGTTCTGCAAACAACATCGAATCGTCTCTTTACAAGGCAATTAGCGTCTGCGATGCCCAGGAGTTTGGGCAGTTCTTTAATCGCCTGGCCCACGCTTTGAATTTGGTGCCGTTCGTTCCAGTGATTAGGGGTGAAAGAAGCGACGGCGGACGGACGGATTGAGACGACTGGGAAATTCTCGCCCTTAGCTCGAACTGCCTTTGTCTGAATTTGTGTGTGTGTGTGTGGTGTTTTTTTTTTTTTTTTTTTTTTCTCTCCCTTTAAGGAAATTGGGGACAGAGGACTGGGAGAACCAATTCGATCTGCTTGCGTTCCTTAACGCATTTTGATGCAGAAGATCACACGCTTCTATTATTTTTTTGGACTGAAGATGAACCCAGGGAAGGGTTCGAAAGCTATGTAGTGTTTTTAAATAAATACGCGAACTATTAGAATTTTTTTTTTTTTTTTTGCAGTCACACTCTTTATTAATTCTTTGGGACTGAAGATGAAACTAGGGAAGGGTTCAAAATCGAAAGCTATGTAAAGTGTTTTTGAATTATACACGAACTTTTAGAATTTTTTTTTTTTTTATTATTGTGGACCCCTTAGAACATTATATATATACTCTCGTGATAGTGAGTTTTTCCCAAACTTCATTATTATTATTATTATTATTATTATTATTATTATTATTATTATTATTATTATTATTATTATTGTTATTATTATTATTAGTTATTATTATTATTATTATTATTATATTATTATTCACAAAACGGACCATTCACTTGAATTTCTAGTGCAGAGGCAATGCATTACGACCCCAATATTATTTTCCTTACATTTTAATACATTTTTATCTATGTATTAATTCATTAGATAATTTATTTTTTCTTTTTCTTAACGAGCGAGATCTATTCTTTCTTATTTCCCCTTACCTCACTTACCTTACTCCTTCCCAGTGAACACCATAATATTCCTTTTGGAAGCTTGAATTTCAAGTCAGTGGCCCCTTTGGTGGGCTTGTTCCATATGGATAGGTTTCAGCTTCTGAATAATAATAATAATAATAATAATAATAATAATAATAATAATAATATAATAATAAATAATAATAATAATATGTTTTGTAAAAATGAATGCTGCTTCAGCACTATTAATCTTTAGAGAGTCTTCTCTGTCTTTCTGACGACGGCTTTCTCGAAGACTCTCACAAGATTAATAGTGCTGAAGCAGCAGTCATTTTTAACAAAACATGTCTACGAGAGGGTCTCTTTCCGAAATAATAATAATAAAATATAACAATAATAATAATAAAATAATGAATAATAATAATAATAATAATAATAATAATAATATCTTCATTATTTTTGATAAGTGATTTTACGTATTGCTTTTATAAAATGTTTAAGATTGAGGTTCCAATGCAGTATGGTATTAAACTCGGCCCTGAAGAACAGTGTTAATGCCACCGCCCTGCTTGTTTTACGTGTCAGGGGACTTAACAGAACTCATGCACATGCAATTTAATCGACTAAGTACCGAAACACGGTTACACAGTGAAAAAGAAAGGATTTATATATTCATTTATAATACATGTTTGTATGTGTGGCGGTAACCTGAGGAAAGAATTGGATATGGTGATGAAAATGGTATATAATATTTTTTGTGAGGACATCAAAACGTGCAGTTGTGTCATATTTACTTTTCGAAGCAGGGAAGATCTCGGCTGTGATAAATATATTGAATGTTTTATTAATAGTCTTCTCTCTTAGTTCCCTCACATCTGTGTTTTCACAACACGCAAGAAAGAGGAAGAGTAATTCCCCTAAAAGCATAGAAGAAATGGCGCCAAGCAATACGAAATCTGAAACGGTGCACTTTTAACTCTTCCCTTCTCCTCTCTCTCTCTCTCTCTCTCTCTCTCTCTCTCTCTCTCTCTCTCTCTCTCGGTGTCTGTGTGTAGTAATGGGTGTCCAGGGTGAGTGGGGGACGGTTTCCAATCTCTCTCTCTCTCTCTTTCTCTCTCGGTGTCTGTGTGTAGTAATGGGGATCCTGGGTGGGTGGTGGGGGGGCAGTTTCCAAGGGGGGTTCCCAAGGGGTGCGGTTGGGGGTGACAAGAAAGCTTTCTTCCTCGAAACCTTCTAGTTGCTCGCCGGTATAATAAAGAGGAACTGGATAAGTGCGCCCATAAAAGCGATTCAACTGCGCTGTATTGCTAACTTGGTCTTTCTATCCTTTATAAAGAGTTTGGACAATGACGTTATTGTTAGCGATGTTTTCCATTTTCACTCGCATTTTCTTAATAGCGTTACACCCCCTTCGGGCACAATGCAGTGAGGAACTCTTCTGCTCACAGAACTTGCTGAAGAAGCGAGCTATTTACGATTGGCTCTCAAATTGACAGTAGTTAAAAAAGTGAGCTATTTATCGATTTGCTCTGTCAAATTGACAATAGTTAAAAACGTGAGCCATTTACAATTGACTGTCAAATTGACAGTAGTTAAAAACGTGAGCTATTTACGATTGGCTCTGTCAAATTGACCGTAGTTGAAAAAAGTGAGCTATTTACGATAAGCTCGGTCAAATTGACCGTAGTTAAAAAAAAAGTGAGCTATTTGCGATTGGCTCGGTCAAATTGACGGTAGTTAAAAAAAGTGAGCTATTTACGATTGGCTCGGTCAAATTGACCGTAGTTAAAAAAAGTGAGCTATTTACGATTTGCTCGGTCAAATTGACAGTAGTTAAAAAAGTGAGTTATTTACGATTGGCTCTGTCAAATTGACAGTAGTTAAAAAAAGTGAGCTATTTACGATTGGCTCGGTCAAATTGACCGTAGTTAAAAAAAGTGAGCTATTTGCGATTGGCTCGGTCAAATTGACAGTAGTTAAAAAAAGTGAGCTATTTACGATTGGCTCGGTCAAATTGACCGTAGTTAAAAAAGTGAGTTATTTACGATTGGCTCTCAAATTGACAGTAGTTAAAAAAGTGAGTTATTTACGATTGGCTCTCAAATTGACAGTACTTAAAAAAGTGAGCTATTTACAATTGGCTCTGTCAAGACAGTAGTTAAAAAAGTGAGTGTCCAATTGACAGTAGTTAAGAAAGTGAGCTATTTACGATTGGCTCTGTCCAATTGACAGTAGTTAAGAAAGTGAGCTATTTACGATTGGCTCTGTCAAATTGACAGTAGTTAAAAATGTGAGCTAGTTACGATTGGCTCGGTCAAATTGACAGTAACTGTTTTTGATTTCTTAGTTTGATATGCTATGTTTTTAACAACATTACATCCTTTTGAATACAGAAATCGAAAGCCTCTCTTCCTGTGCCAAAACCCAGAAAAAATGAACGACTCACAAGTGGCCAGAGGTATTGATTTTTCCTCCTAGATTAAACTGTCTGCCAGACTGCGTCGTGTTAAGGCTTCGTCGAGATAATTAAATCAAATTAGTAGTATTTTTTACCATCCTCTGCCCTGCAGTGAGTATTGTTCCGTTGACCGAGAACTTCTGAAGGATCAAGGCTGGAACCAGTGTGTCGTTCACCCGGGAGGAATATTGATTACCGTGGAATCTGAATCGTCTCCTTGTAGTGGGGTTATGTGCTATGCACAAGACACTTAAAATTTTGAAGAATGAAAATAGATAGCAGTCAAACATTGAAACGATGAATAAAGTTTTTGGAGGAGCATATGTATGACACATACCAACAGCGCCTCAGTGGTGTGGTCGGTTTGGTCTTGGCCTGCCACTCGGTGGTTACGAGTCCGATTCTCGGGCATTTCATTGAGGGGTGAGAGATGTGTATTTCTGGGGATAGAAGTTCACTCTCGACGTGGTTCGGAAGTCACGTCAAGCCGTTGGTCCCGTTGCTGAATAACCACTGGTTCCTTGCAACGTAAAAACACCACATGTATGATACATACAAACGCTTAATACTTGAGTATTGTTGTACCAATGAAGTTGATGACCCATTTTTTCGATGCCCAACTGTGGGCATGATCGCTTCCGGTAGCTAGTTTTAGAGAATTAGAACCAACATACCCACAAATTTTAAATTGCTATGGGAGTCGTTTACTTCGTGTGCGGACAGAATGTCGAAGGACAGAGTGTCGAAGGACAGAGTGTCGAAGGACAGAATGTCGAAGGACAGAGTGTCGAAGGACAGAGTGTCGAACTGACAAACTATCGAACAGACAAAGTGTCGAACTGCCAGTGTCAAATGATAAAGCGAGAGAGGAGAGAGAGAGAGAGAGAGAGAGAGAGAGAGAGAGAGAGAGAGAGATAAAAGTATCCAATTGACTACGGACTGAAATTAGTTGTTATCAAATTAACCTTTAACTATATAACAATGTTTTCATTGATATATCCTTTACATATTGATTCTAGAGAGAAAGAGACAGAATAAAGTATCCAATTGTCAAATTAGTTATCAAAATTACATTCGATGTCATTCAAACAAAAGTAAAGTATTCAAAATTTTATTTATAAGGAAATATAAGATATGAAATAAAATGTATTGATGTTATTAAAAAAAACTTTTTTATCAAAGAATTACAATCATTCATCAATATTAGCCTAAAAGCATTAAAGTTGTTATTTATGTGAAAATATAAAAGTATGAAAATACAAATGCATTGATGTTTAAAAAAAACTTATCAGTAAAGAATTACAATTATTCATCAACATCAGCTTAAATAGATTAAGAATTGTATTTATGAAAAAAATATAAAATATGAAAATACAAATATATTAATGTATTAAAAAAAAGTTGCATATCATATTTTGTTTAAAGATTGTGAGCGATGGCTCTGAGATATTCTAATCCAAGATTGACGTCGTATGTATCAAAAAATACTTTTTAGTCTTAAGTTAAGGATAGCATATTTTTTATATTTTTTTCTTACATCTCTGCCTTGTCGAATTCGCTCTAGAATCATTATAGTACTGGCCTGCTCCATACGTAGTTTTCGTAAAAGGTTGTCCTCTGTAGGGTGGCAAATCTTCACTCTTCTATGAAATGCATTATGCCAACCTTCAACCTGAGTTATTGGTCCTAGCAAATCGTTTGCCACTCTTCGTCGTGAACTACCATAAGTCAATTTCATACAATGGCTTTTCTTTCTCCTTCCCCTCTGAACGATTCCTAGCCATGTAGCTTCAAAATATTGTAAAAAATTCTCCTATATTTCATCGGGTTTCTTCTCATCAAAAGTCTCCATTAACTTATTGAACAGAGCACAACATCACAGGAGGAACAAAATGCGAGGGCCTGTATTTGCTCTTGTATAATAAAAGCATTATTGCGCTCGTTATACCATGCCTGCAACCCAAGGGCTTGGATTTTCCTCCACAGACACGGCCCGAAGTGAAAAAAGCTTCCATAAATTGTAGCTTTCGGGAAAATCATCCTCATTTGGTTGATGGCCGAGCATTCAAAATCAGCAGTAATGGAAGCAGGATTTAATTGCTTTTCACGCAAAAACTCAAAAATAATGGAATAAGTAGTCTCATCTTTGTTATTGGTAATGCAGTACACTAATGGTAAAGTCATATTTTGATCAATAAGACCATGAATGGTATATAGTTATTTTCCATTAGGTTCCAACACAGAACCATCTTCTATTGGACCTCAAAGTGTTGACATTCTGGGTTGTTGAATATATTTTTACACCATTTTCATCTAATAATAAGAATGGCTCCCCCTCGTTATTACAGTCAAGTTTTCACCGCTAAAAGTTGAATTGCGAACTCTCCTTATTGTTCGAGCTAGAGATTTCTTTCTTGGAAGATTTCCAACTATAGAAACTTGAACATCGTTTGTGCACTGATTTATTATAGACGATGGAATTTCTTCAGAATGTTGAGCATTAATTTTAATTTTATCTATAACTTTTATAGCATCAATATGCGCACTGATGTGAATGCTCTGTAGCTTTGCAAATTGTTTCACCGTGCGTTATTGCTCTGCCGTTACAATAACGTCTTTTTTTCCCATTTCCAATAAATTCGTTCATTAATCACTTTATCGATCACGTATGCATAGCCTTCGTGTAGCAGTTTCTTTCCACCCATTTGACTTTTGATTATTTCCATTATGGAAAGGTTTGGTAGAATGGAAATTTGAATTGAAACGTTTGAATCTAGAAGGAAGTTAACTGGTGAGTGAAGCTCTAACAGAGTGCATACCGTATATATGTAAAGGATATATCAGTGTAAACAATGTTATATGGCTAAAGGTTGATAACAAGTAATTTCAGTCGTTAGACAATTTGGTACTTTATTCTCTCACTCTCTATCTTCGACTTTGTCATTGTCTGCTCGACACATTGTCAGTTCGACACATTGTCTGTTCGACACATTGTCCGTTCGACACTTTGTCCATTCGACACTTTATCCTTAGACACTCAGACCTAATACCTGTTTACTTCGCGGTTTAATCCACAAAGCCAGTGCCCATCGACTTGAGCTCCAGGTATACTGTCACGAGATTATAGTTATAATTCTTATCGTTATTATACGGCACTAACTAAAAATACCACCGTAGGGGGTTAGTACTGTTACTGCATCGTAAGGCAATTCTTAAGGTTCTTAAAACCTTACATATATATATATATATATAGATATATATATATAGTATATATAGATATATATATATATATAGTACATATACATATATATAAATATATATATACCATATATATTATAAATATACGTATATATAGTATATATATAGATATATATATATAATATCATATATCATATATATATATATATATATATATATATATATATATATATTATATATATAGATATATGAATAACTTGATCACGAATTATATAAAACTTGATGCTATGTATAAATAAAGGTTTTTGCCACGGAGGAAAAAATGAAAGGCGAGAGAGCCTTTCATTTTTTTCTTTTTTTCTCCGTGGCAAAAACCTTTATACATACAATACATATATATATATATATATATATATATATATATATATATATATATATATAATATAATATATATATTCATTCATTCAGTAAGAATGGCCCAAGTTAGGCAAGATACCCAAGTTAAACTCAACTTTTGCAGAAGAGAAAGTTTTTGTCTTTAGCAATATTATTGGATTTCTTTCTTGTGCGCTGCCCCGCTATATATATATATGCATCGTTGGAAAGGGCAGCAGGAAGGACATTGACTATGATACATAGTATCTGCGAGAGAGAGAGAGAGAGAGAGAGAGAGAGAGAGAGAGAGAGAGAGAGAGAGAGAAGTTAGTCAGTCAGCCAGTCAGTTCGTACTGGAATACAATTCGTTAGGAGTTGTCTGTCTCGTTTATCACTCTAGAAATAAGACTCTCTCTCTCTCTCTCTCTCTCTCTCTCTCTCTCTCTCTCTCTCTCTCTCTCTCTCTCTCTCTCTCTCTTTGGTATTCTCCTGGCACTCTTTATAAAGGAAGCTGGCGGAACTTCGTGAGCAAATACCACAAGTTAGATTGAATTTTTTTTTTCTTTTAGTATTTGTATACGATCTGGATGGTAATGCGCGTATGTTAATGGCCATATATATACGTATCGAATGACCTCTTAAATAAATTTAGGCAGCTAAATGACCAAACTCACATTTTCTCGAATAATTTTAAGCAGTATTATTATTTATTATTATTAGTTATTATATTATTATTATTATTATTATATTATCATTATTATTATTATTATTATTATTATTGTTGTTGTTGTTGTTGTTGTTGTTGTTGTTGTTGTTGTTATTGTAATCACAGTCATCCTATTCGACTGGGTGTTATTTATAGTGTGGGGGAGTTCCGGGTTGCATCCTGCCTCCATTAGGAGTCCATCACCTCTCTCACTATGTGTATGCTGTTTCTAGGAGCACACTCTTTTGCATGAGTTATTATTATTATTGTTATATTATTATTATTATTATATTATTATTATTATTATTATTATTATTATTATTATATATTATATTATTATTATTATTATTATTATTATTATATTATTATTATTATTATTCAGAGGATAAACCTATTCATGTGGAACAAGCCCACCAAAGGGGCCACTGACTTCAAATTCAAGCATCCAAAGAATATTATGGCGTTTGTTAGGAAGAATTTAGAGGAAGTAAAGGGAAATACAGAAAGAAGTGATCCCACTTATCAAAAAAAGTGAAAGTAATAAACTAATACATTGATAAAAAAGGCATTAAAATGCGTGGCTTCCACAAGTTTACTTAGTAGTGTCCTTTGTGGGTATCATCATTTGTAGGACTCCTGAGATCATCATCGTCTCTATACAGGACTCCTGAGAAACGTTCCGTTGTGCTCCTGGCCTGGGAGAATCTCGGTAAAGTCTGACTCGTCTCAAAATAGAAAGCGTAATCCAAGATTTCCATCTTCCCAATTTGAGATCTGTCTCAGTTGATAGTGGAACATCTGTTTCATTACTCCCTCCCATTTTTAGTAGTGTTTCTCAGTGTTCTATTGCATAACAATTTCCCTAGGGACTTCTAGTCCTTTATATGAATATAAGATTCAACCGTATGATACATTACTGTTGTTTTGTCAGGGTGGCCATTTGGTGGGCTTCTTCCATACGAATAAGGTTCATCTTCTGAATAATGATAATATTAATTAGAATGAACACTCATTTCATTGCAAGATGGGTCTCTGCTAATACAAACTCTTTTTTTTTTTTTTTTTTGGGTTCTTTACTCACTTCTTCCTAAGATCAGACAAATTGTGTTGGCAACTGTGCAGAGCTAGACCCACCACAGTCACATTTACGCAATGGAGTATATAGTACATTGACCAGTTCTGCAAAACGAAACCCCTTCCAGCCTCAAGAACACCCGAGGACACGCAATCGTCCGTTTTATTATTATTTTTTCCAGTGAACACCTACAATGTACGCAATTTGGAGAGAAAAAAAATCTGGAAGGGATAAAAAATCTGGGACGGATCAAAATAAAATCTGGGACGGAACAAAATAAAATCTGGAACGGAACAAAATAAAATAAAAAACTGAACAAAATAAAAACGGAACGGAAAAAAAAATCTGGACGGAACAAAAAAAAAATCTGGAAGAAAAAAAATCTGGGACGGAACAATAAAAAAAATCTGTGTTGGAAAATAATGGGACGGAACCAATAAAAAAAAAGAAAAAAAAAAAAAAAAGAAAAAAAAAAAAAAAAGGAAATCTGGGGCGAAAAAAAATCTGAGACTGAAAAAAAAAGAAAAAAAACAAAAAAAAAAACCTGGACGGAGCAAGGTAGCGAAAATTTTACATTTGGAGCGATCCCCCCCCCCCCCCCCCACCCCACCCCCCCCCCCCCCCCACCCCCATCCCCTCCCCACACACACACCCGAAAAACAGTTATCTCACTTTCCACCCACGTCGCCCTCCGGGCAATGGTTGGGCGTCGCCGGAGACATTGGCAATTGTGGCCGAAAATCCCCGAATTCTCTCTCTCTCTCTCTCTCTCTCTCTCTCTCTCTCTCTCTCTCTCTCTCTCTCTCTCTCTCTCGCCTCCACAATGGCCGACAGATTCTCCCTCTCCCAATTCGTGGCCCGGTTATTTTGATTGTACTTTCTGTGGATGGCATCTCTGGTGCTACTGGAAAAGATTCTATTGGAAATTAGTGCTTGTTTTGCGGATGTACCCTTTTTTATTTCTGGTCACGGATTCTCTCTCTCTCTCTCTCTCTCTCTCTCTCCCATCTCTCTATCCTCGTTCTCTCTCTCTCTCTGATGTTATTTTGCACGATCTCAGTATCGTGCCATTTCTGTCTTATTTAAAAAAAACCAAAATTATGTGTGTATGTATGTGAGTGTGTTATCATCTTACGTGATTTATATCATGTCCTCTACAATTTTAATTAGGTATGTTTGTTTATGTGTAAATTTTCATGATGTTTATTTCACACTTTCTGGCTTATTCGTCTCTCTCTCTCTCTCTCTCTCTCTCTCTCTCTCTCTCTCTCTCTCTCTCTCTCTCTCTGTCATTTTAGGGTGGTTTACCCTCATCGCTCAACCGGAACTCACATCTTACCCAACCAGGCTTATTCTCTTTCCACAATAACCGAAAGTCAACATGAAATACAGGCTACTCACGGCAGGGTGTTGCAACATAAGCAGTCTAGGGCTATATCCCTTTGCGATTTGTGTTTAGCAACGAATGCTTATTACATATGAAATCTTAGATGAAGCTACATACGGAAATGGGCGTCAAATCTCTCTTGACGGTTTTGGAAGCAGGCGCCGCGGTAGGCTCTCGGGCAGTGGTCATGATGGAGAGTCATATATATCGTTGCTGTATGGTTATCATAGATCTCCCTCGGGTTGCGTTTTCCCCGAGATGTAATAACCGGGTACCGAGACCTATCCGAGAAAAAAAAAAAATGGACGCCATATCTTAAAAATTAACCAGAAAATTTTCTTGAAGGTCATCTCATTGTGTTTCCAACACCCAAGTTACCGTAGGGGTTCTAATCTAACATAACCTGATCTAACCTAACCTAACCTAACCCATCTTAAACTAACCTAACCTAACCCATCTTAACCTAACCTAACCTAACCCCAACCCAACCTAACCTAACCTAACATAACCCATCCTTACCTAATCCAATCTAACCTAACATAACCCATCCTCACCTAACCCAACCTAACCTAACATAACCCATCCTTACCTAACCCAACCTAACCTAACATAACCCAACCTTACCTAACCCCAACTCAGCCTAACCTAACCCCAATCGAACGTAACCGAATGTAACCCTACCTAACATAACCCAACCTTACCTAACCCCAACTCAACCTAACCTAACCTAACATATCCTAACATAACCTAACCTAACCTAACCTAACCTAACCCCAACCCAACCCAACCTGACCTAACCTAACCCAACTCATCCTAACCTAACGTAACCCAACCTTACCTTACCTAACCCCAACCCAACCTAACCTAACCTAACCTAATCTAACATAACTCAACCTTAAAATCCTTACAATCTAATCTAACATAAACCCACTAACCTAACCTAACCTAACCTAACCTAGGGGCATTGCAAACAAAACCTGGGCTAGTGCATTGCTAACAGACCATCTCGGAAGGGTTTTTTTTTTTTCCATCTGTTGACGGTACCGGAATACTGGCTCTCTTCCATTGTGACATTGGTATGGTATGAATGATTGAAATACAATGAATGCAATACTTTGTCGAAGAGGTTCTGTTCATGGCAGTGAATTCTTACTGGCTGAATTGGAGATTAGCAATGTTTCTCACAAAACTTTTAAAAAACAAAATAGAGGAATTAGTATTACGAATGAAAGTAACCGCTAAGACTGCAAAACTGGCAGATTGTTTTGCTAGTCTCCCACGCCCCCCCCCCCCCCCCCCCCTCCTCCCCCTCCCCCCCTCCCCCTCCCCCTCCATCCCCCTCCTCCCCCGAGAAACGGAAAGAGATGGTGTCGCTATCGCAGTATATCTAATAACGCTGCTGATACATTCTCCGGGCCGTATATAACTGTCGAGTGACATTCCGCTAATATATGTAGCCCTGTGCTGACAGGGATGCTTCCTCTCTCTCTCTCCTTTTCTCTCTCGGAAGAATGCCGAAAGGACGATGCGATATTGTGCTTTTACTATTCAATTTGTTTCGTGATGCCCGATTCTGAGTCCTCTCTCTCTCTCTCTCTCTCTCTCTCTCTCTCTCTCTCTCTCTCTCTCTCTCTCTTATCACTATTTTGGTACAGCACAATGCTATTGTTTCGTGATGTATTTTAGGATCTCTCTCTCTCTCTCTCTCTCTCTCTCTCTCTCTCTCTCTCTCTGTTATCATTGTTATGCTACGGCACAATGCTATTCAGCTTTGTTTCGTGATGGATTTCGGACTCTCTCTCTCTCTCTCTCTCTCTCTCTCTCTGCTACAGTGCAATAAAAATACATTAAATATTTCTTTCCCACTGAACGATTCTTATACTTCCCTCACCT
The DNA here is from genome assembly GCF_015104395.2 of Macrobrachium nipponense. NCBI lineage: Eukaryota > Metazoa > Arthropoda > Malacostraca > Decapoda > Palaemonidae > Macrobrachium > Macrobrachium nipponense. The sequence goes on along the minus strand of NC_061088.1, from coordinate 86,435,130 downwards.
CCAAGAGAAATGATATTTTTACCCGTGTCTTTGTTTCTTTGCTTATTCACAAGTTATGTCGAGAAGTTATCGGTGGCAAAGTTGATTATATAGACTTCGAGATGAATCCAGATTACGGAAAACTTTTATTTTTTTACGAGTAGGTGTGTAGGGGACACGTTCCTTGTTGGTGATCTCTATTTCATGTTGTTTTTTCTTATTCGGGTTCACGTGGGAAGTTGTGCTAATTTTGAAACCCAGATATGTAATATTATATATACTAGCAATTTACCAATCCTTACTAAAAGCATATTCATCTGCTGCTTCATATAATTGACTCGCTAGTGTTTTTTTTTTTTTTAACAATTATGTATGATAAATTCATAAAGTAACTAAGTCTACGGGCATAATCAGCCCCGTTTCACGGGTAGAACCCGGGAATCCTTCTCACCCCCACCCCCTTCGGAGGGGTGGTGGTGGGGGAGGTAGGATAAAACCCCATTATAAACCATCTTAGGGGTCTCCACTATAACCGTGCCAAGTTTCATGCCCTTCGGACCAGCCGTTTGGCCGTGATTAAATGACAGACGGACGGTGAGACATAACACCCATTATAGTATAGAAAGGTTTGTGTGTGTGTGTGTGTGTGTGTTACGTAGAAAGAGTGATACATTAAGAACCTGAAGAAATATTCACTTGTGGGGTATAGAAAATCTCACTGTATGCTTTGATGAGCCCAATTGGTCGAGATTGCCTAGTTGGCCGTGTCTGTTAAGGCAAGTTAACAAAATCAGTGGTTAAAATATAACCCAGGGTTAGTATTTCTTCAGAATATCCGTTAATATTATTTGGGACTTCTCTTAGGTACGCATTGCTTTCCTGTGTTCATAAAGGCTTTTCATTTTTTTTAATTTTCATATTCCAGTTGTTGAACTGCCCTTCCCTTCCTCCCCCGTGGCCGGGTAGTGCCATCAGTGCACCTCACATGGTGCGCTGTAGGCATTACTTATGATGTCTTCCTAGCGTCCGTTCGGCCCTTAGCTGCGACGTCCCTCATTCCTTTTACTGTACTCCCTTCATATTCTCTTTCAGCTGACTTTCCACCCTCTCTAACGATTGTTTCATAGTGCAACTGCTTTGAGGTTTTCCTTCTGACACACCTTTCAGACCTTTCTCGCTGACAGTTTCCCTTTGAGCGCTGAATGACCTCGTAGGTTCCAGCGCTTGGCTTTGGCCTAAAGATGGCCTTTACCTGCTGTAGTGAGCACATACCACCTCAGAATTAGATATAAATAATAATAAAAAAAGAGAGCTCTACCTCTGAATCCTGATTCATAGTAAATTTTGATCAACTACTCCTCGGAAACCAAGGAAAGCACACAGGACATTAATCCACCACGCACCAGCATCGACAGTGCAGCGTCTATTCAATGCGTTGCCAGCTCATCTGAGGAATATATCAGGAGCGAGCGTAGATGTGTTTAAGAATAAGCTCGACAAATATCTAAGCTGCATCCCAGACCATCCAAGATTGGAAGATGCAAAATATACCGGAAGATGCATTAGCAATTCTCTGGTAGACATTAGAGGTTTCTCCACTGAGAGACCTGGAGCAACCCGAACGAACTGTAAGGTCTGTATGGCCCACTTCTCTCCTCCTAACTCCTGCAAAATCTAGCCAGGACTTTTTGAATGATCCTTTTTGAAAAACCAACAGGCGTCAGTGAATGTATCACCTCTGCCAAACGACGTACCACCTCAGTGGCTGTAGTTTGGATGTCCTTCCGAGTAGTACACATTTTCCAATTATAGTATTCAGTGATAGCACGGAAACTTCGCTTTTGGGTTTTGTTTATGTATATATAATAATATATTTTTTTTTTAATTTTTATTTTTAATTATTTATCTATTTTTTTATTTTTTATTTTATTTTGTTTTTAATTTTTATTTTTTCATTTTACTTTTTTTTTTATTTTATTCCCCCATTTTTATTCAATTTTGGATTTTTGATGTTTAATTGAATTTATTTTTTTTATTGTATTTATTTTTTAGTTATTTTTATTTAGTATTTATTTTTTTTAGTTTATTTATTTATTTTATTTTATTATTTATTTATATTTCTATTTTATTTATTTATTTTTTTATTTGTTATCTATTTATTTCATTTATTTACTTTTTCAATTATTTTTTTTTTTATTTATTTTACATATATCCAGCTTTAAGCTATACTCTCTTATGCCTCCAATCTCACGTTCATCGACCTCTTCTTGAGCTATGCAAATAAATCAAAACACACACACACACACACACGTACACACACTTCCAGCAACAACAACAGCGAAGTTCACTAACCCAACGATATAGACAGCCAGACAGACAGACAGACAGACTGCCATCGTCAAAGCCAAAAGAGAGAAATAAATGGGTAAGTGATGAAGCGAAAAGCGCTCGGAATCTCCTCTCGTGTAGTTGCTGTGAGCGATATCTTTTTTGCGTCGGCCAAGCCCCCTCATCCCCCCACCCCCCCCCCACCCCCCCCCCCCCCCCCCCCCCATGAAATATGGAATGCTATCGTGCGTTAACGTCGGCAGATATAGAAACGATATATAGAAGTCGGTTCGAGTAATGTTTCGAAAAGAGAGCCGGTGATAGAGAATTTTTTTTGTGGACGTGTCGTAGGATATAATTCACACTATATTTATTTTTCTATATATATATATATATATATATATTATATATATATATATATATATATATAATACGTAAATAAATTCTTCTGTTAAAACAGGTCTATGTCTCCAAGTATAAAAGGCCCATTGGAACACTGGTTTAAAGTCAAGGACTATATTTGTGTGCCTATTTACATACGTATATGTAATTCCAAGCGAACACCATAAGTATCATGCATGAAGCATGCACAAAATGCACAAAAGAAGCACCTTTTGCCTCCCACAAAGATGAATCAGAGCGATGAGTGAATATGTATATATATAATTATATATTATATTTACATATATGTAAATCCAAGGAGAATTAAACCGCCAAATTGATGGTGTACCCATGTGTTCTTCACCCTGGGCATTCTTAGGGCGAATTCATATATAGCGAATTAAATGGGGCACTGCTTTTAATAACCACGAGAAACCAGAAATCTGTCCAAGAGACATCGACAACAAACGACAGGCAGGCAAGATATTGAGATGTTAAAAGACATCTTATCAGAAACATTCGCACTAGACTTAACCATACGTAGAACGTAGCTTAGACCAGAAACCAGCAAATATAACACAAAGGTATACAAAAAGGCTACCAACATTGGGGCGCTGTCTGAACGCGCGAGGTGAATGCCCCGAGGCCTATAAACGAATCGGTAATCCGCTCATATGTACGACAATCCTGGTAACAGACAGGATTCATCATCTACTCACGAACAACGGATTTGAGGATAATGTGATACAATCAAATACGCAAGTGTTTTGACCGACACTACAAGCAAGACGCCCCCGCACGCCAACGTGACCAGAAGATAGGACAACAGGAAATATATTGCTACCAAACTAAGTTTAACAACGAATGTAACAACAGCAGCAACATGGTCAAGAACATTATTATGATGAACGTCAAACCACGAACCCCTTACATAAATATACGGGTATACTGCAAACCTGCTTAATGACATCACTAAATGGACACCCACGCCGAGGGAGATGACTACCAATATAGTTTATGAATTTATGTGCTTCCTCCGAGGAGGAATGTAGTCCTTCAAAGAGAAAATTACAGTGGTAGGCCCTCAGACGGTGATTACTATAGTAGATCCACATCAACCGTGAATTAGATATCTAGGCCCGTCCCTTACTACGCTCCTGATTGGCTGTTGATAAGCCAATCGCAGGGCTGGAAGCTCCCAGTCTCTCGAGGGAGTTCACGCAGGCGGGATGTATGTTCCATATCTCTTGAGATACTTTTGAAGGCGTATCCCTCAGGAAAGGTGGAACATACTACATCCTGCCTATGTGAACTCTCTCTCGAGACTGAAAGTTTCCAGCCCTGTGATTGGCTTATTAACAGCCAATCAGGAGTGTAGTAAAGGATGGGCCTAGATATCAAATGGACGCTTGATGTGAATCTACTATAGCACACACACGCACACAAGCACACGAAGTGCCCGTGCCAAACCAACTTAATCTCAAAACCAACGAACAGCCATTCATGTTTCTCTTTGCATCGCTATTTTTCGCTCACAACAGCAATTACGTCGGGTATTCTAAAGAGCTTGATGTCATCATCGTGATATGTTAGAAGAGCAATGGTGCGGTGTAAGTCTGTCCCGAATTTGGACCGGGCTTCGGGTATTTTGAGTCGTTCCGGTGCAGGCTTTCTTTCTTTCCCGCCGTCACCATCATCCTTTTAGCAATCCGCCACGTTATGGATGCTGAATGCTGCAGAGTCTAAAATGACAACCGGGGCAGAGCAAAGAAAGAGCGGCGATGCATCAGGAGGAAGCGGAGTAAGAATGAGAAATGACTTCAAGTAGTCATAAACAGGCCTTTAGTCTCATGACGACGAAACGTCTCTCCGACGGGAACCATCGAAGCAAGAACTCTCTCTAACAACCGAACAAAGAGGGCCATTTAAAAATACAAAAGGGGACGTCCTTGAGAGAGGGAGAGAGAGAGAGAGAGACGACGACGAGCATTCAGCGCCGTCAGGAGAGGCGAAGGATACTTAAACCGAGGCAGGAAGGATCCATTGGAGTCTCTCTCTCTCTCTCTCTCTCTCTGTTATCATTATTTTGTTACAGCTCAATGCTATTCAGTTTGTTTTGTGATGCATTTTGGAGTTTCTCTCTCTCTCTCTCTCTCTCTCTCTCTCTCTCTCTCTCTCTCTCTCGTAGAACCTCTGTAGAGGCCGTGACAAGCGGAGAACTCAGATGGGAAATAGGACAGAGATGGGGCCTTGCTTTTAGGAGCCGTAGAGCGATGACAAATGCAGTTCGCTCGCTTCCCCCCCCCCCCTCCCCCTTCATCTTTTCTGTGATTTCCTTTCGACTTTTTAAGTGTTATTTCGTTCTCGTTTGAAAAGCGCGCGAGGTTACGCTTTTCAATTTTCATTTGTTTCTCACGTTGATCATCTTCAGTTCGGTTTCTTTATTAGTCGTATTTTACTGAACCGAATTTACTTTTACCTCTTCCCGAGATTGTCGTCAACGGAGGCCGCTGTTTTTGGGGGTTTCTCATTTATTTCCCTCTCCATCCTCTTTTTATCTTTTCGCAGTTTCTTACCCACCAGATCTGCTTCCACCCTGCAGTCTCTTCTTCTTCTTCTTCTTCTTCTTCTTCTTCTTCTTCTTCTTCTTCGTTTCTCAGTGCCCCAGCTCGAGCTGTGGATGGAAAGAAATGATTGGAAGAAAAGATTCCCCCTCAGATAGAAGCTTCTCTTTCACCCACTTTATGTTACCTCCTCCTCCTCCCTCCTATCTTTTCCCCCATCTCTCTCTCTCTCTCTCTCTCTCTCTCTCTCTCATTCCATTGCTTACCCTCATCATCGCGTTTCGACTTTGCCCATCCATTCACTCAGTATTCTCCTCTCCTTTTCCCGTCCTTACATTTTGGGTCCTCTGAGTCGAATTTATGAAAGAGCGAAAACTGCCTCCTTTTGCTGCCCGGTATCGTCACGAAGTCGCGCCCGAAGGAGGAAAAAAAAAATGTATACCGGAGAAGCGGAAATGCAAAAGATTAAATATGGGAGAAGAGTCTCTCTCTCTCTCCTCTCTCTCTCTCTCTCTCGTTTGATTTACTCAAGAGGGCGCATTGGAAATGGTCTTGCAATTGATTAAGTATGGAAGAGAAATTCTCTCTCTCTCTCTCTCTCTCTCTTGGTTTACTGAAGAGGACGAATTGGAAATGGTCTTACAAAAGATTAAGTATGGGAGAGGAGTCTCTCTCTCTCTCTCTCTCTCCTCTCTCTCTCTCTCTCTCTCGTTTGATTTACTCAAGAGGGCGCATTGGAAATGGTCTCGCAAAAGATTAAGTAAGGGAGAGAAATTCTCTCTCTCTCCCTCTCTCTTGGTTTACTGAAAAGGACGAATTGGAAATGGTCCTGCAAAAGATTAAATATGGGAGAGGAGTCTCTCTCTCTCTCTCTTCTCTTCTCTCTCTCTCTCTCTCTCTCTCTCTGCTTGACTTACTCGATAGAACGATAAGCAATTTTTCTTGTTCTTGTTTCACGAACCATCTTTTTTCTTCTTCTTTTTCTGTCTTGCATATTTCATCTTCCTCTTGCATTACTTCAATCTTTATTTCTTGCGGGGGACTTATATTTTTCGTTACTCGATCATATCTTGTTCCTGCGTATTATCTTCGTCCCTTGAAGCGATAGGTTGTCATTATATATATATATATATATATATAATATATATATATATATATATATATATATATATATATATATATATATATATATATATATATACATATTATATAAGCATTAAGCTACAAATATCCTTTAATATTCAATTCGCTCTACCTCTTATAATCAATATATTTTCAAATATGTTAACCCAAGGGGATTTTTCAGTCAATAAAAATTTCGTCCTCTCGTGGATTCGAACCAGTGCACAGAAGAGAAATCAGGACTTCAGTGAAGTTACCGACTCGGCCAATGAGTGAGTCGGTAACATCACTGAAGTTCTGATTTCTCCTCCTCTGTCCGCTGGTTCGAATCCACGAGAAGACGAAATTACTATCGATTAAAAAATTCCCCTTCGGTTAACACATTGAAAATATGTAGTCCCGAGGTAAGAGCGGAATTGGATATTAAAGGACATTTTGAAATTACAATGCATGTATATGAATTACGGTATATACATATATAGATATATATATATACTATATATATATATATATATATATATATATATATATATATATATATATATATATATATATATATATATATACATATATACGTATATTTATAACTGCTAGAACCAGCTTGCATACCCTTGCAGATAGCCGTGCTGCCATATCTACAGGTGGAGCTTCTGACTTTCATTCCCGATTTCTGTAGCAAGGAATTAGCTGGAAGGGGGGGGGGGGGGGGGGAATTAGATGGATACCCTCAATACCCCCCTCACCCCCTCCCACTACCCCTCCACCCCGGATTAAAAAAAATCCGGAAATGTAATCATTTCGTCTCCGCAAACCTCCCCTATAGAGACGCCCTGCCAAATGGCGTTGCGGAGCCTCATCAAAGCAGAAGTTCTTTTAATCCAGAGTTGAAATTATTCAGCCCCAGGATTCGATTAGCCCTCCTGCAATATTCCGACACTCGTTGCGCCCTTTATTGTGTTAAGAGAACCGATGTCTCTCGTCGCTGGAGTCTTCCGCGGAAGGGAAATAAACTCTAGTCGACAATCGTCATGCAAATAAATTCATGAACGCGTATTTTTTAAATATAACCGTTGGTCTTGCGTATACAGAAGGTGACCTGGAAATGGAAAAATGGTCGTTACGCTCTCTCTCTTCATTGGGATGAATGTAGGAAAGTAGGCGTGTGTAGTGTGCGTTTTGAACTGGAAGTTGAGATTTTGCTGTGTGGCTGAATATCGATTTTAGAAGTGAAGAATATTAATTTATATTTCTTGCCTCGGAGAATTCACATATATCGCACGACTACTTGCAGCCCAAATTCATAATGGTGGTTTTATAAAACAGATACTATATTAGGAGTAAAACTGTTTTCTCTGTTGGTGAAATAATATTAATAATATTTGCTATACATAATAATAAAAAGAAAAGTATTGTCAAAGCTAAAGAAGGAATCCGTAGGTGTTGGGGAAAATTCGCACAGGGAGAAGGGTACTCCAAGTAGCTGGTAAAAAAAAAATTCTGTAGGCCCATGGTTTATACCGAGTGTTATAGAGGTCGGTAGGGCGTAGTAGCTGATCAGCACTGACATTCCAAGAGGGCCTTCCATGGTAAATAGCCCTTATGCACTTTTGTTACTGTTAATATGCCCGCCTACTATATATATATATATATATATATATATATATATATATATATATATATATAGTATATATGTATATATATATATGATATATGTATATATGTGTATATGTGATATGTGTATATGTGTATGTGTGTGTGTGTGTGTGTGTGTGTGTGTGTGTGTGTCCTTAAATCCACGATAGAAAGGTGAAGGAAAAAAACTGGGGGACTTGAACAAGTAACTTTCGTATGTATCCTACATATTCAAATTCACACTGGATATAATAGGAGTTGACAGAGCTTTATTTGCAAAAATAGAAAGCGGGGGCGTGGTTACAGTTTGTTAATCTGGGCGGCGTGATCTTTGAGCAAATGAGACAAGGAGAGAGGATCAAGGGACAATCCAGGACGGAGATTAAAATTCCTTGGTGACGTCCCTTTGATAAAAATGGACTCCAACAGATTCCTTTTTGCGGTGATCTTTGACCCCGCAGATATATATATATCTATATATATATATATATATATATATATATATATATATATATATATATATTTGTTTGTGTGTATATGTATGGTCCAAAAGGATTTATATTGTACACATATTTTGTCATCATTTTCTGCATATGGATATATATAATGTGTGTATAGATTCACATACGTGTATATATGAATAGGGTTCATCTTTTGATTAATAATAATAATAGTAATGAAGACTCTACAAATGAATTTTGCAAGAGCCTTGTACCTATATCTTCTTCTCTTGATACATCTGTGGATCGAGTGACCTTTTGGTCGGTGTATTTTAAGATTCCTTTTCTCGGTTATTTTTCATAATGTTAATCATCTTGTCCCGCCGGTTTTTCCCATTTCATTTCTCATTGCATTTTCTTATGCTGCAATGAAAAGTGCCTTTATCTATATCATTTCTCATTGCATTTTCTTATACGTCAGTGGAAAGTGCCTTTTTCCATTTCAGTTCTCATTGCATTTTCTTATACTGCAAAGAAAAGTGCTTTTTCTCAAAAGTTCCTTCCAGCGTTGTAGAGTCGCGTTCAACAATATCTTCGTTGAGAAAGTTTTTGCATTTTCGTTCTTTGAAGGGAAGCGGTAATGTACGAAGTTTGGACAGTCATGAAAACATTCTTTAAGTTGCATGAAAAGAGTTTTCTTAGAGTTCTCTTCCTCGACATTTTCCGGATTTGTCTCAGATTGAAATGTAACGCGATTTCTCTATACAGGTTTGTCTTTCCCCCCCTAAATATATCTACGTAGAAGTTTTTATTTCCTAACGGACTCCGCAGTGGGGTAGTGCCGTCAGGATTTGAGCGTTAATTTCCAGTCCTTTTCCAGTCCTTGGAAAGGAATGAGGTCTTATGGATTTCAGGATGCGTGGAAGTGGAATAGAAACATTTATTGCTATATTTGCTCTTGCCACGACCTGTTTTATACACTATACATGCTAGAATCACTGCCATGTATGACTGCGCCACATTCATCCTTTAACCGTTGAACGAACCAGTGTATTTGTGTGTGTGTGTGTGTGTGTGGTGTGTGTGTGTGTGTGTGTTTGTGTGTTCAGGTTTAAGTCCGGTGATCAGGCATTCATCCCAGTGAACAGGATTTGCAGTTTTGTTTGTGTATCTTGTAACTTTTCATATCTCTCTCTCTCTCTCTCTCTCTCTCTCTCTCTCTCTCTCTCTCTCTCTGTGTGTGTGTGTGTGTGTATGTGTTTGTGTGTGTCTGTGTGTTCAGTTTTAAGTTTGGAGACATGTTTGTAACCCAAATCAAACGCGGCAGTTTTCAGTTTTGTCTGTGTAACTTGTAACTTTTCACATCTCTCTCTCTCTCTCTCTCTCTCTCTCTCTCTCTCTCTCTCTCTCTCTCTCTGTGTGTGTGTGTGTGTGTGTTTACTTGGCAATTAATCAGAGCTTTAATGGAAAGGCTTCTGCCAGGCATTATGTCCCGCCAGACCGTCGATGTTTTTCCTCCTTCATCCGAGAGATATTCGATCTGTCGAAGATGACTAAGAGAAGATCTTAGATAATTGCTAATATTTATCATTGATCATATCTTCTACTACGTTCCCCCTTTCCTGTCGCTTTGCCATTATCAGTTCTGTCCCTTTTTTTTATCATAGACGCCGAAAGATTGCATTATGGAAATGCTATTCACGTTAGGAAATTTGTCTGTCTGCCCACCCTCAGATCTTAAGAACTACCGAGGTTAGAAGGCTGCAAATTGCTATGTTGATCATCCACCCTCCATTCGTCAAACATAAAACAAATTACCGTCGTGTAGCCTCGGTAGGTTTTATTTTATTTAAGGTTAAAATTGGCCATGATCGTGCTTCTGGCAACGCAACAGCACTGGCCACCACGGCCGGCTGAGAGTTTCATGGCCCGCGGAGATATTCCTCACCAACGCGCTACATCATATTCCTCGTCCATTTTAATTCCAGAAGAAGGAATAACTTCCCAAGCCTGTTTTTGTGTCAGCGTACTGTTAAGAGTACTAGAAAATTCCATTCCAAGAATTTCCAACTATTGCACGTGGCCCCCAACTCCTTTGTTTCTGGAATCCTGGAAGAGGAGCTGTCTGGAAGGGCCTTGTGTATGGAAGATCCTCAGTCTTGGCGATGCTTCCAGACCGAGATTAATTCCATGGAGGTCACGTGACCCAAACCACTGGACTCTGCGGCAATACAAATTGGACACCAGCGAGAAATACACACATACACACACTCACACACACACTGCCTCTTAAAACACAAACACAGCCATGGGCGCGTGCAAGTGGTCCTCGTGGAGCGCGCATTGCATTCTAATGGTGTGGTGTATTGCCGAAATTGTACAGATTTTGAAACGCTTTCGGTATTTTTTTTTATTTCTATTTATTTTATTTTGGCTTCGCCTCCTGTCGTTTCCATTTTGGACATTGTTTTCATTTCCAGTCTCTAGTATTTCCAGTCTTATGGGATTATAAGCTCTTGTGGTAGGGATAGAATGACCCGGAGAGTTGTTATTGGTAGTTCAGTTCTATTTACCCCCTTTATATTTATATAATATATATATAATATATATATATATATATATATATATATATATATATATATATATTGTTTTTTATAATATTGACATTAGACTTCTACACTCGGTGCAGCCAATTATTTTGATTTTTTACGGTTTATTTCTTCTTGGGTAAACGTCTACCTGTTAGTCGTTCCTTGCACCCCAGTGTTGGCAGACGTTTAAGAAAACCATGTTTATAAATATGTGAATGAGAACCATGCTTATAAAATGTGTGAATGAATACTTATGAAATTGTGAATGACAACCATTCTTGTAAATGTGCGAATGACAACTATTCTTACAAACTGGCGAAATAAAATGAACATAAGAAGAGCTGACCCGGAAGTACACTTTCCCTCCTATTCGCAGGCAACCGCAAAAGAGAAAAGCCTTTAATTGGGTACAATTTTTCGTGCCAAGTTAACTCGGCTATCCGATCAAAAAGTGTATTTTTCCTCCATAGAAGCCGGAGGCTATGCCCCATCCCACACGCAGTTAAAAGGAGCAAAAAAGAAAGAAAGAAAAAAAAGGACATCGTAGGTGGGGACTTTATAGCCGCTTTTGATCTCCCTTTATGTTTTTTTTTTCCAAGTATCCCCTCCGGACGGTTAGTGTGGGGAACAGAAAACGGCGCCGATATTCCGCACATTTATGCGTGGAAGAATTGATTTGTGGGACCTCAGTTTGAAACTAGCTCTCGTTTATTGGAAATAAATTTGTTTCTCCTAGTTGGCTAATGGATCAGGTACCCGTGTGACCTCTTAACCTGCATTTGAAGATGAATTCATGAAATCGTCTTTCTCTCCTACGGGCTGCTCTAGGAGCAAGAGCCCGTGCTGGCATAAGGCCAGCTTAATGTCACACATCTTTCTCTTATGGCAAATAGTAATAGCTTGCGTCAAATTTATTAGAAGGAATCTTTGCAGTAACACCTCTTTTGTGCTCATATTTCTAGCTTGTTTTTAGCCATGCTTTGTTGTTAAGTAATATAAAGTTACAACATTATTTCTATTTGGTTATTTCAGTCACTGATCACCGTTATCTTGTTGTGCTTTGGTGGTTCATATTTTAACGAACATTTTCTGTTTACATTATTATTATTATTATTATTGGGGAAGTTTAATCTTTTCGCAAACTTTTTTTTTTACATTGTTATTTATTTATTTATTTATTTTTCTGACCTTATGCGGCGAATTGGCGGAATTCACGTTTTCTCCTTCATGTCCGCCCGGTCTTTCTCGTCACAAAATACCTCATAAAAAAGTATTAACCGGTTTCAATAAAATTTCGTAGACGGTTGGGCTGTTCGCCAAGAAACCTCATTATTAAGTTCGGAGATGGAACTGAGATGTTTTCATTATGCATTGTCTTGTGTCCTTCTTATCGTAGAGAACGCTTTCGCTGACTTTTAGATGCCCTGATTTTTCACGGGTATGAAGACTAGTTTCTCAGAAGTCTTTTGTTTGTGTTGATTGAAATCTATAATTGAAATATTTATTTATGTCCTTCTTTCGTTCCCTTATCTCCATTTATCATCATCATCATCGTCATTATCGAATCCCACACTGTGTTATTGTTTTGATTCAGAAGATGAGCCCTATTCATATGGAACAAGGCCACCAAAGGGTCCACTGACTTGAAATTCAAGCTTCCAAAGAATGTTGTTATTATTATTATTATTATCATTATTATTATTATTATTATTATTATTATTATTATTATTATTATTATTATTATTATTATAAGTAACTGCTGCCTCAGCTACATTAATTTTATAGAGGTTCTCTCTCTCTCTCTCTCTCTCTCCCTCTCTCTCTCTCTCTCTCTCTCAGTGCCATTTTGCGGTGTGCGTTTTCGGACAGTTCCCACGCGCAGTCTGATTAATCAACAGATATCACGCGTTTAACATACGTCTGGACATTGAAAAATATCTAGAAGTGTTTGTGAACTGTCGGTGATAAGATCAGTGTGAAGATAGTAGGATAAAGCGTCTACTAAGTTAGTTTATCAAGTGAAATACTGTAAATCAGATCAAGATGGCAGTAAGTTCCAACTGTGGTAAGAAATGGCGAAATTTAGTGTGTTTAGCAGATTCGCAATACGATGAGGTAGCATCTCATTTATGAGATAAACAACAGCCCTAACCAAAAAGATACAAAAGCATTCATAGACGTTTAGAAGGAGACGATCCTTCAAACTGAAACAAATCAACAGAAAACATCTTGAAAATAATTGAAGAAGTTCCAAATAAAATCCAAGTGGTCAAGAGACTCGTAAAGAAAATTTACATCAATCAGCATATTCCGACAAAGAAAATGAATAAGATGAACATTGTGAATATCCTAATTGATGCAATAGGAAACAGAATGCCAAAAGCATGCAAACTGTGTAAGGTGTGGTATAGCATAGTTAATCCACAAAACCTGATCAGAAAATGTTCTGCATGCAACATTCAGACGCATCCTCAGTGTGCTGAAGTAATGCAAGATATGAGAAAGGATACCAGAATATTTTGCTCAACTGTCTATCATGGATAGACAATGTTATTAAATCAAGACTGAATGTACAAATAGTTGAGGATGAAGAAGAGGAGGAAGAAGAAGGAGAGGAAAACGGAAGAGAAGTAAACAAAACTGAAATGACTGAAAAATAAGGAAAACAAAGAACAAGATAAAAGTATGGATGCAGAGATACTCATCGCTACTACATATGAGGTAATCAAGCAGCATACATACGAAGAAATTAATTACGACGTGACAACACAAAAGAAAATCCCGAAGAGGCTCTACCCAGATCTGCACACTGATGGGAAAGAAGAAAAAATAGACAAGAAAGACAAAGTCTGCAACCTTTTGAAAAGAGGGAATTGCAGATTCGGAGAAAAGATGTTATTACAAACATCCCAAGGTATGTCACAACTATGAAATCCCTTATGGTAAATGTGCATACCTAGACGGCTATGAGGATGATTGCAGAGATCTACATCCAAAAATATGCAAAAACCTAAAAGAAGGAAAAGGATGTAAGTTTGACAAAAAATGTAAATATATGCACCCTGTAGCCATGAATCAAAATCAATTAAATAATCAATCAAATAATAAAATCCAAAATAAGAAAGAAACAAATAAAGAGAGGGAAACAACAAAGAATATGAGGTGAAGGAAAAAAAAGCAAGCCATCACCATGATATGGTGGTGTCAGCAAAGAATTTCCAAAGCATCAGCTCCAAGATACAGCTCAAGAGATAATACTGTATTTACGATGCAAGAGGATATTGCAGATACGGAAGAAAATTGCAGATTCAGACAAAATGAATAATTATGATGAAGGAAGATCAAAATATTATGGAAAAGTTGGATTTTTTAATGTCAGAATTTCTGGAAATGAAGAAAAAGAACAACAACATACCAAACAGGAGAAAGACGTGGGAAAATCCTTATTATTACCCATATTAAATGAAGGAGAAAACACGCAAACCATCATAGTGATGAATGCGCAGGGTTTAGTTATGAGTAACTCAAAAAGAAAAATAGAGTACTTAGAAGAACTAACCCAAACAAATTGAAAAGAAAATATATAATGTGAATATAAGTGAAACCTGGTATTCCCAAGAGACTGGGAATGACGATCAAATAAAAGGGTTCCAAACTTATAGATCAGATAGAACAAATAGGAATCAAGGGGGAACCGTGATATATGGGAAAGAAAAAAAGGAAGGAAAAATATATGAGAAATATAGTAACTCAGAATGTAAACTAATAGCGGTAGAATTTGAATCTGAAAAATTAATGAACATAGTAATAGATAGACCCCATAATACTAAAGAGTTTGACATAATAATAGAAAAATTGGATGATATTTGTAGAAATGACAAAGACTGGACTATTCTCCTATCCGGAGACTTTAACTTTCCTTTCGTAGATTGGAAAGAACGAATAGGAGATTGTGGTTGTATTTATACATATAAAAAAAGAGAGTAATAGTAGTACAGAAGATAAGAGGCAATTCGAAAAGCTATTAGATATGCTACTAGAATACAACATTCAACAAATAAATCACCTGCCAACAAGAAAGGAAAATACTTTAGACCTAGTATTTGTGAACGAGGTGAATTATGTTAAAGAAATAATAGTTTATAATGCGAGTATTTCAGACCATAATGTCATAGAATTAACAGTCCATTCCAAAGCAAGTGAAAACAGATAAGCAAGAAATGAAAAAGTGGGAAGGATATGGAAAATACAACTTCTACAGTAAAAATATAAAATGGTCAGAAATAAATGAAGAATTAAACAAAGATTGGGATAACATTTTCGTAAGTGATGATATACGGGTAAATACGGAGATATTATATAAAATATTAGAGAAAATAGTGGATAAATATATACCGAAGAAGAAAAGTAAACATCAGCCATGCATACCAAGAGACAGAGGTCTTTTGTTTCAGAAAATCAAGAAAGTGGAAAAAAGTCTTCCAAAAGAAAAAAATGCATGGAAAGTTATAGAACTAAAAAGTAAGATAGAAAATGCAAGAACAAAAGATTATACAATCAAAAGAAATGAAAAACGGGACTTGGAAGAAAAACCCTAAAATAAATTAATCAAAAGCAAAACCCCAAACTATTATACTCATATGCGAAAAAGATGAACAAAAGAAGAATAGAAAAAGGCCCTCTAAGAATTGAAGGGAGATTAATGAATGAAAAAAAGGAAATATGCAGCATATTGGCAGAACGATATAAGAGAGAATTCACCCCTAGAATTGAGAATGAAGATAATGATATAGAAGTAAGGGACAAAAATAGTGAAGATGTAGCAGACATAGATATTAATGAAGCTTATATTGTCCAGGCTATTAATGAAATTAAAAATGGAACTGCAGCAGGGCCTGATGGTTTCCCTGCTATTTTGTTAAAGAAAGTAGTTCATTCTATCGCAAAGCCACTTGCAATATTATTAAGACAAAGTATAGATACAGGCATGATTTATGATGAGCACATATTAGCATATATTACCCCTAATTTCAAAAGTGGATCAAGACTAGAGGCAAGTAATTATAGGCCTGTGAGTCTAACATCACATATTATGAAAGTGTATGAAAGAGTAATGAAGAAAAATATTATGAAACATTTAATAAAAATTAACTTTTTTAATTTAGGACATCATGGTTTCGTACCCGGAAAAAGTACACAAACCCAACTGTTAGTCCACCGTGAGAACATATACAAAAATATGAAAAGCGGAAATGAAACACATGTGGTTTATCTAGACTTTGCAAAAGCTATTGACAAGGTAGACCATAATATATTAGCGAAGAAAATTAGAAAACATAATATAGTGGATAAAGTAGGAAGATGGTTAAAAGAATTTTTACACAACAGAAAACACATAGTTATTGCAAACGATGAGAAATCGGATGAAGCTAAGGTAATATCCGGTGTGCCACAAGGTACGGTGTTAGCTGCTTTACTGTTTGTTATTATGATTGCAGACATAGACAGTAATGTGAAGGATTCGGTAGTGAGTAGTTTCGCCGATGACACAAGAATAAGTAGAGAAATTACTTGTGATGAAGATAGGAACGTGCTACAAAGAGACCTTAACAGAGTATATGATTGGACAGAGGTAAATAGGATGGTATTTAACTCTGATAAATTTGAATCAATAAATTATGGAGACAGAAGGAAAGCTATAATGAGACAATCACAAATAAGGAAGCAGTTAAAGACCTTGGTGTGATGATGAATAGGAACATGTTATGCAATGATCAAATAGCAATTCTATTGACAAAATGTAAAGCAAATATGGGAATGTTGTTACGGCACTTCAAAACAAGAAAAGCTGAACACATGATTATGCTTTATAAAACATATGTTCGTAGTCCACTTGAATATTGGAATATGATGATATGGTACCCAGACTATCAAAAGGATATTGCACAAATAGAATGTACAAAGTTCCTTTACAGCTAGAATAGAAGAAGTTAAGGATCTTGACTACTGGGAAAGACCACAATCCTTAAAATTATATAGTCTAGAAAGGAGAAGAGAACGCTACATGATAATTCAGGCATGGAAACAGATAGAAGGGATAGCCGAAAACATCATGGAGCTAAAAATATCAGAAAGAGCAAGCAGAGGTAGATTAATAGTGCCCAAAACTATACCAGGAAAAATAAGGAAAGCACACAGGACATTAATCCACTACGCACCAGCATCGATAATGCAGCGTCTATTCAATGCGTTGCCAGCTCATCTGAGGAATATATCAGGAGTGAGCGTAGATGTGTTTGAGAATAAGCTCGACAAATATCTAAGGTGCATCCCAGACCATCCAAGATTGGAAGATGTAAAATATACTGGAAGATGCACTAGCAACTATCTGGTAGACATTAGAGGTGCCTCACACTGAGGGACCTGGGGCAACCCGAACAAGATGTTAGGTCTGTAAGGTAAGGTCCTCTCTCTCTCTCTCTCTTTCTCTCTCTCTCTCTCTCTCTCTCTCTCTCTTCTCTCTCTCTCTCTCTCTCTCTCTATATTATATATCTAATATCTATATTATATATATATATATATATATATATATATATAAATATATATATATATATATATATATATCTATATATATATATAATATATATATATATATATATATATATATATATATATATATATATATATATATATATATATATATATATATATATATATATATATATATATTATATATATATATATATATATATATATATATATATATATATATATAGATATATTATATTATATATTAATTTTATAATATTAATATTATATATGTATAAGACAGAAAACGTTGGCGAAAGCAGGGGCCAACAGCATATGGAAGGACAGGTGACAGGAGATAGCCGGTCATCAGGTGATAGTACATTTATTACCGACGCGTTTCGTAACACATAGTTACATCATCAAGGCTAAAAGAGAAACAATACAAATTAAAAATACATGAAACATAACTTTGACTTAAGAGTCTCAATAAATATACAAAAAACATACATAAAATGAAAGCAATTTAAAAAGCACCTGCTAGACTAAAAGTTGAAGACTGAGTGATTCGGAGAGAAGGGAGAAGCAGCGAAGAAAGCCGTTCAACCCAGATACAACTGTACAGAGGAAGTGTGTGAGTTCAACTTGGGCACTAACTGCTTAATAAACAACGACTCTAATATAAGCAGTTCGTCTAAACGGCTTGTTTGGCCCAAGACAGAGAAATCAGTATAATTGATGGTGGTTTTACAAATTTTTGCATGATTTCTGATATTTTGAAAATTCTGGATTGGACACTCTGCAGCCAGTACGATGACTTACACCATTATGTGAATCAGCTCTGACTTTTAGCAAACGTTTAGTCGAACCCACGTAAGTCCCCAAATCACGATCTGGGGCAAGTATATTTATATACGACTGACGATTGCAATATTGGGCAGAGTCTGTCTTTAAATTTTGTTTGAAAAGTGATCTTATTGTAAGGGGATTTTTTGGAATTAATATAACTTGCAACATATTAAAGTGTTTTTCAATTGCAGACTTGAGATTCTTCTAAATTTGTCGTCTTGGATGTATGGAATACTGGCATATAGTTTCTTTCGTGGAACAGTGCTTATGGAAGGGGAGTCCGATAATTTCTTATTTAGAAAATTATTGCAAATGTTTTGAAGAAAACAATGTTGAGGGAAAACCAGTTATCGGAAAAACACTATTTAGAAACAGGAACCACTATTTCCTTTATGATACAATTCCCAGGAAGAGGTTGAGTGTAAGCTCGATGGAGCAAGTAAAATTGAATTAAGTTTTAAAATTATAAAAAAAACAAGCACTATAAAAGTTTGAACCCAGACCGGAGAACGTCTTTTTTCTAAAACGGAAGTGTTAAAACTATCACCACTTCGAAACACTAAAACATCCAAAAATGGTAATCGATCATTTTCCTCTCTCTCTAATGTAAACTTGATATTAGGATGCAATTCATTAATGTATGAGAGAAATTGATCAGCATGGAAAGCTGATTTAAAAAGAACAAAGGTGTCATCGACAAACCTTTTATACACAAGAGGATAAAAAACCAAGGGGGGCAATTTTCCAACATGTCCTCCTCCAGGGAGCACATGAAAATGTTGGAAAAACGTGGGACCGTATACAGATGCCATTTCCGTCAACCTGTTTATACAGATGAATCATTAAAAATAAATGCCCGTGTCCAGCACTGCTAATTGCAACAATTTCTTAAAAAGGCAACGATCATAGTTTAAAATAAGTGTCATTAGGTTCAATAAAAATTTTATCTAAAATAACCTCGATTGTTTCTTCTACTGGGACATTTGTAAATAAAGATTCAACATCGTAACTGGTCATATATAAGTCAGAGTCTTGACATAAAATATATGATTTGAATTCTTCGGAGTTTTTCAAGGTATGTTGATTAGAAGTAAATGGTTCTAGTAAAGGAACCATTTACTTCTAATCAACATACCTTGAAAAAATCCGAAGAATTCAAATCATATATTTTATGTCAAGACTCTGACTTATATATGACCAGTTACGATGTTGAATCTTTATTTACAAATGTCCCAGTAGAAGAAACAATCGAGGTTATTTTAGATAAAATTTTTATTGAACCTAATGACACTTATTTTAACTATGATCGTTGCCTTTTTAAGAAATTGTTGCAATTAGCAGTGCTGGACACTGCATTTATTTTTAATGATCATCTGTATAAACAGGTTGACGGAATGGCATCTGTATAAACGGTCCCACGTTTTCCAACATTTTCATGTGCTCCCTGGAGGAGGACATGTTGGAAAATTGCCCCCTTGGTTTTTATCCTCTTGTGTATAAAAGGTTTGTCGATGACACCTTTGTTCTTTTTAAATCAGCTTTCCATGCTGATCAATTTCTCTCATACATTAATGAATTGCATCCTAATATCAAGTTTACATTAGAGAGAGAGGAAAATGATCGATTACCATTTTTGGATGTTTTAGTGTTTCGAAGTGGTGATAGTTTTAACACTTCCGTTTTTAGAAAAAAGACGTTCTCCGGTCTGGGTTCAAACTTTTATAGTGCTTGTTTTTATAATTTTAAACTTAATTCAATTTTTAACCTTGCTCCATCGAGCTTACACTCTAACCTCTTCCTGGGAATTGTATCATAAAGAAATATTGTTCCTGTTTAAATATTTTTCCGATAACTGGTTTCCCTCACATGTTTTCTTCAAACATTGCAAGAATTTTCTAAATAAGAAATTATCGGACTCCCCTTCCATAAGCACTGTTCCACGAAAGAAACTATATGCCAGTATTCCATACATCCAAGACGACAAATTTAGAAGGAATCTCAAGTCTGCAATTGAAAAAACACTTTAATATGTTGCAAGTTATATTAATTCCAAAAAATCCCCTTACAATAAGATCACTTTTCAAATTTAAGACAGACTCTGCCCAATATTGCAATCGTCAGTCGTATATAAATATACTTGCCCCAGATGTGATTTGGGGACTTACGTGGGTTCGACTAAACGTTTGCTAAAAGTCAGAGCTGATTCACATAATGGTGTAAGTCATCGTACTGGCTGCAGTGTCTCCAATCCAGAATTTTCAAATATCAGAAATCATGCAAAAATTTGTAAAACCACCATCAATTATACTGATTTCTCTGTCTTGGGCCAAACAAGCCGTTTAGACGAACTGCTTATATTAGAGTCGTTGTTTATTAAGCAGTTTAGTGCCCAAGTTGAACTCACACACTTCCTCTGTACAGTTGTATCTGGGTTGAACCCGGCTTTCTTCGCTGCTTCTCCCTTCTCTCCGAATCACTCAGTCTTCAACTTTTTAGTCTAGAAGGTGCTTTTTAAATGCTTTCATTTTATGTATGTTTTTTGTATATTTATTGAGACTCTTAAAGTCAAAGTTATGTTTCATGTATTTTTAATTTGTATTGTTTCTCTTTTAGCCTTGATGATGTAACTATGTGTTACGAAACGCGTCGGTAATAAATGTACTATCACCTGATGACGGGGCTATCTCCTTGTCACCCTGTCCTTCTATATATATATATATATATAATATATATATATATATATATATATATATATATATATATATATATATCATAGATCATGCTAGACGTTGCACTAGTAATATTATCTAAATGCCGATTTTGCTGGAAAAATTATAACTTCATTTTGGAGCTGACCTGGAATTCCATACCGTTTTCCCACGCGGTTGTTCCGGCGGTATTAAAATTGACAATTTCACAGTTGTTTATGCTGTTTTTCTTGCCTCTTGCAAGTCTTCGTATTGTATTTTTTGTCCCTCTTATTTTTGGGCTTCGAGCCATTGTAGCTATTTTTGTCATTGCTTTTATTATCGTTGTTGGTACCAGAAAAGCTCCATCATCGCTGGATATAAATACGGCCTGGTTTCAGTATTTACAACATCCAGCAGCCTCTTCTTAAGTGGATGCCATCACCATTTCCTGCCTTTGGAATCGGATAAATTTCTCGTTATGGGTCTCTCTTACTTCACCGCCACGTCCGATTCCCCTCATCGGGCTCTGACGTCATCATCGTTGTCGTGAAACCGGAGCCTGGAACGTCCTCGGACCGGCCAGGAGAAAGGTCTTGGAAAAATATTACACGGAGAAGTTTTCTATTTTGGGAAAGGTTTTAACTGAGTTGTGAGACTTTTTTTAAATTGGTTTAAGATGTAAAGTTATGTTGCTATTCTGATGCATCTAACTGGTTTTTAACATTACAGAGAGAGAGAGAGAGAGAGAGAGAGAGAGAGAGAGAGAGAGAGAGAGAGAGAGAGAGAGCGTTTTAGTTACTATATCTTGCAAACCTGATACAAGGTTTTTTAGTTACAATATATTGCTGACTTGATACACGTTCCTTTCTTGGTCACCTTGTAAAGAGAGAGAGAGAGAGAGAGAGAGAGAGAGAGAGAGAGAGAGAGAGATAAAGCGTTTTAGTTACTATATCTTGCTGACCTCGTAAGTGCTGCTCTCTTGGTCATCTTGTAAAGAGAGAGAGAGAGAGAGAGAGAGAGAGAGAGAGAGAGAGAGAGAGAGAGAGACTATTCTAATTAAGGTTAAGTAGGCTTTATGCCAGCACGACCTCGTGCCACCTTGAGCACCTCACAATGAGAGAAAAGAAGAAGAAAATGAAGAAGAGAAAGAGAATATTAATCTTTCTTGGAAAAATTGAGTCGGAATCCACTTAGCCATGGAATCGGATGTCGGTGCTGATTTATATTTTATTCTATTTATTTTGGCTACGGAAGATTCTGCCTCTTCATCGGTTTCGGAAACAAACAGGCCACTGATGGCCGTCTCCTTCGTCTCCTTATTCGCGGATTTTGACAGACCTGGATTTCGGTATGAGACGGTCGCAGAAGTTGCTTATATCCTTTGGCTGTCGAGCCTCATTGTGACACATTTCCATAGCAAAGACCCGTTGCCTTTCCTAGGAAACATGTTCATTTATAAAAGATATACAATAGATGATGAAAGCAGGAGAAGGTATTGGGTACAGAATATCGTTTCAAGCGATTCTTTCCTGGATAGTGACGCACACCACACACACACACACACAAAGGTTTTTTGTTGGTCGTTATCCAGGACCAGTATTTCTTCGGGGTCATTATCTCTATAATATTCACAGTCTTTTGTTTATGCTTGTACTCTCATCCCCACCTGAATCGTACTAAGCACGCCGCAAATGTGGCTACTTAAAGGTTGAAACCCTTGGAAAGATCCTTCCAGTGTATTGTATTTCGTTGTATTTAGTAAATCCCCGTCCTTTATTTATTCATTTTTTCTTAACGCCAGAGTGAATTAATCCGACGGATAAATAATTACGCTTATACTAATTGGATTGGGTTTTCCACGCTGCTAGATATGAAGAGGTATTTGGTATATCGTCGTGTCTAAATGCTTCTCTCAGTCCCGGTTTTTAAAGATTGACGGTCGTGTTTATAAATAAATACTTGTCCCTGTGTGGAGTAAAACATGTTGCTTCATTTCTGTCTCCCTCTTCAGTGCGATTGAGTTGAATGCTGGTCATCTGTCTGCCTGTACTTGTATACGCCAGAGTATCAGAGAATCCCACTTTCCTGCTGATCTTTCTCTTGGACGTAAGATACGTAAGATGACGTTTATCTCCTCGTGGGATTACTGGTGAGAATCTCGATTCTTCTACGCTGTCATTTCTTAATACCTCTCAGGCTACCTCTTCTCGCATCCACACCGTGGAAAGCTGTAATACTCGGATTTCAAATTATGCTTACAGTTGATGTCCCTATATTTGCCCAGTTTGATTTCATTAGTTGTCTGTCGGTGGCCGCGAGTTCGATTCTCGGGCATTCCATTGAGGCGTCAGAGATGTGTATTTCTGGTGATGGAAGTTCACTCTCGACGTGGTTCGGAAGTCATGTAAAGCCGTTGGTCCTGTTGCTGAATAACCACTGGTTCCTTGCAACGAAAAACAGCAAAAGAAAAAAAAAATTGTTTCCTGTAAAAGAAAACTATGGAGATGGCTGTTCGTCTATCCGTCCGCCCTCAAATCTTCAAAACCTACCGTGTCTAAAGGGCTTCAAATTGGTATGTTGATCATCCACCCTGCAAACATCAAACATACCAAATTGCAGCCCTCTAGCCACAGTAGTTTTTATCCTATTTAAGGTTAAAGTCAACCATGAGATCGTGCGTCTGACAGCGCTATAGGTGCCAAAAATGCTGAAAGATTCATGGGTCGCGACTAGCGACTGAGAGTGTCGTACAACATTATATACGCTGTATAGAAAACGCGATTGTGCTGGAGAAAATCAGGCGCGTTTTTTATTTTATTTATTTGTTTTATTTAATTGATGAGAACATTAGCTTCTTCAATATCCCCCAATTGACTCTGACGCTCAAAACAAAGTTGGGTCCTTTTTAGCGATTTGGAGGGATGGTCCCTTGTCAGTACAATCAGATGAATACACTTAAGGCATCGTTCAGTGCTTCTCTAGTGGAACTCGTTGCGTGCCTCCGTCCATTCATTAGATTCGTTACTCTCTCCAGAATTCCAAAGCACGGGCCAAGGCAAAATCCTTTTCAAAAGGAGAACAAAGTCTTTTGCTTTGTAATTCAGAAACTTCCAGAAGGAAGGTTGTCTGGGTAAAAAAAAAAAAAATAAGAAAAAATCTCCCTAGCGTTCTCTTTTCTTTCTGAGGAATTCGTGAAAGAGTTTCATCTCTCTCTCTCTCTCTCTCTCTCTCTCTGCTGTAGTTTTCTGGGAAAGACAGCAATTAAAATTCTATATATATCCCAGAAGATATTTTGAGAGATCTATTGCCATTGGAGTTCTAAATTTGGCTGTTTTCAAACTCGTGACATTTCTGCTTATGAGTAGACGAGGCATTTGATCGCATTCCATTCGAATTAAACGTCCCACCCCACCACCCCCAACCTCTCTCTCTCTCTCTTTCTCTCTCCCTCTCTCCCTCTCTCTCATCTGTTTAGGAAATAATCGTTGCTATTCGAGTTTTCGCCTTTCAAGTAATTATTTATAGTTAGCAGTTTCTTCTCTCTCTCTCTCTCTCTCTCTCTCTCTCTCTCTCTCTCTCTCTCTCTCTCTCTCTCATCTGTTTTGTTAATTAACGATACTATTCGACTCTTCGCCTTTCAAGTAATTATTTATAGTACGCAGTTTCTTGTTCCTCTCTCTCTCTCTCTCTCTCTCTCTCTCTCTCTCTCTCTCATCTGTTTTGTAAATTATCGTTAGTATTCGACTCTTCGCCTTTCAAGTAATTGTTTAGAGTAGTGGATAAATATATACCGAAGAAGAAAAGTAAACATCATTCATGCATACCAAGAGACAGAAGGATCTTGTTCCATAAAATCAGAAAGTGGAAAAAAGGTCTTGCACAGAAAAAAATGCATGGGGAAAGTTATAGAAACTAAAAAGTAAGATAGAAAATGCAGAACAAAAGATTATACAATCAAAAGAAAATGAAAAACGGGACTTGGAAGAAGAAACCCTATTAAATATCAAGCAAAACCCCAAACTATTATACTCATATGCGAAGAAGATGAATTAAAGAAGAATAGAAATAGGCCGTCTGAGAATTGAAGGGAGATTAACGAATGAAAAAAAGGAAATTTGCAACATACTGGCAGAACGATATAAGAGAGAATTCACCCCTAGAATGGATAATGAAGATAATGATATAGAAGTAAGGGACGGAAAATAGTGAATATTTAGCTGACATAGAAATTAATAAGGCGTGGAAGCTGATTTGGTGCAGCCGAAATTAATGAAATTCACAAAAATGGGCTGCTGCAGGGCCTGGATGGATAGTCCCTGCTATTTTGTTAAAGAAAGTAGTTCATTCTATCGCAAAGCCACTTGCATATTATTAAGACAAAGTGTAGATACAGGCAAGATTTATGATGCACAAATTAGCATATATCACCCTACTTTCAAAGTGGATCAAGACTAGAGGCAAGTAATTATAGGCCTGTGAGTCTAACATCACATATTATGAAAGTGTATGAAAGGGTAATGAAGAAAAATATTATGAAACATTTAATAAAAAATAATTTGTTTAATATAGGACAACACGGTTTCGTACCCGGAAAAAGTACACAAACCCAACTGTTAGTCCACCGTGAGAACATATTCAAAAATATGAAAGCGGAAATGAAACAGATGTGGTTTATCTAGACTTTGCAAAAGCTTTTGACAAAGTAGACCATAATATATTAGCAAAGAAAATTAGAAAACACAATATCGTAGATAAAGTAGGAAGATGGTTAAAAGAATTTTTACACAACAGAAAACAGATAGTTATTGCAAATGATGAGAAATCGGATGAAACCAAGGTAATATCCGGTGTGCCACAAGGTACGGTGCTAGCTGCAATATTGTTTGTTATTATGATTGAAGACATAGACAGTAATGTTAAGGATTCGGTAGTGAGTAGTTTCGCTGATGACACAAGAATAAGTAGAGAAATTACTTGTGATGAAGATAGGAACACTCTACAAAGAGACCTTAACAAAGTATATGATGGGCAGAGGTAAATAGGATGGTATTTAACTCTGATAAATTTGAATCAAATAAATTATGGAGACAGAGAAGGAAAAGCTATATGCCATATAGGGGGACCTAATAATGAGACAATCACAATAAGGAAGCAGTTAAAGACCTTGGTGTGATGATGAATAGGAACATGTTATGCAATGATCAAATAGCAATTCTGTTGGCAAAATGTAAAGCAAAAATGGAATGTTGTTACGGCACTTCACAAAACAAGAAAAGCTGAACACATGATTATGCTTTATAAAAACATTGTTCGTAGTCATCACTTGAATATTGCAATATGATATGGTACCCACACTATCAAAAGGATATTGCACAAATAGAGAGTGTACAAAGGTCCTTTACAGCTAGAATAGAAGAAGTTAAGGACCTAGACTACTGGGAAAGACTACAATCCTTAAAATTATATAGTCTAGAGGAGAGAAGAAAACGCTACATGATAATTCAGGCATGGAAACAGATAGAAGGAATAACAGAAAATATCATGGAACTAAAAATATCAGAAAGAGCAAGCAGAGGTAGATTAATAGTGCCCAAAACTATACCAGGAAAAATAAGGAAAGCACACAGGACATTAATCCACTACGCACCAGCATCGATAATGCAGCGTCTATTCAATGCGTTGCCAGCTCATCTGAGGAATATATCAGGAGTGAGCGTAGATGTGTTTAAGAATAAGCTCGTCAAATATCTAAACTGCATCCCAGACCATCCAAGATTGGAAGATGTAAAATATACCGGAAGATGTACTAGCAACTCTCTGGTAGACTTAGAGGCGCCTCACACTGAGACCTGGGTGGCAACCCGAACGAACTGTAAGGTCTGTAAGGTAAGGTCTCTCTCTCTCTCTCTCTCTCTCTCTCTCTCTCTCTCTGCTGATCTGGCATTTTAATTGAATTTTATCTATTGATTAGTTTATTCATTTATTTTTAAAATTTTTTTTAGTCCTTCTTAGAACCAGTCAATAAAATTGACATTAAAGATATAATCCATAAAGAAGGGAGTTTTTAGGAAATATAATCTTTATAAAAAGCAAAAAAATAAATGAATAGATAAATAAAATAATAAATAAAAAAGTGGAAAAAGAATATAAATGGCAGCGGGGAAAAGATGTTGTGGGTTAAGGGGATAGGGGGGCGGGCGGAGCGGGGAAACATTTTGCATATTTACATGGAAAGAATTTCGAAAAAAAAAAAAAAAAAGAAAAAAAAAAAAAAAAAAAAAGGAATGACGGGTGAGAAGCCATGGTACGACGAACAAAATGCCATTGTCAGTTGAAAAGGTAGGAAATGGGTCAGCATTATGAAGGCTTTGCCCTAAATTGGGTTAGAAATTGGTTAAAAATGGGGTGCCAGGTGGTGCCGACACTTGGAGTTTAAAATGGTTTCGGGTTTACGTTATATCCCTTTATCTCTTGATTCCTTGGGTATTTTCTTTAAAATATTAAAGAATTTACTCTCTCTCTCTCTCTCTCTCTCTCTCTCTCTCTCTCTCTCTCTCTCTCATCTGTTTTAAGAAATTATCGTTAAATTACTATTTTTCCCTCCGTGCTTATTCGCCTTTCATATAATTATTATTTCTAGTACGTAGTCTCTCTCTCTCTCTCTCTCTCTCTCTCTCTCTCTCTCATGTGTTTTAAGAAATGATCTTTGTTACTATTTTTCTCTTCGTACTTCTTTGCCTTTTATATAATTATTATTTCTAGTAAGTGGTTTCTCTCTCTCTCTCTCTCTCTCTCTCTCTCTCTCGTGTTTTAGGAAATTATCTTTGTTACTGTTTTTCTCTTCGTGCTTCTTTGCCTTTTATATAATTATTATTTCTAGTAAGTGGTTTCTCTCTCTCTCTCTCTCTCTCTCTCTCTCTCTCTCTCTCTCTCTCTCTCATTTGTTTTAAGAAATGATCTTTTTTACTATTTTTCTCTTCGTACTTCTTTGCCTTTCATATAATTATTATTTCTAGTATGCTCTCTCTCTCTCTCTCTCCCCAAGCGAGAAAATGAGTCGCCCAGATCTTGGCAAATGAATTTTAGGATCTATCCTAGATAGTGAGGGTCGTCATCTGATACTAATATTTCTTAGGGATCATTATCTTTATGATATTTACAGTCTTTTGTTTATGTCTCTTTTGCTGTCATCGCGGACGGACTTGTGGTACTAAACACGCCTTTGCAAAGGTGGATGCATATACCGGGATAAAACCCTCAGGGGCCACTATTTAAGAAAGGTTTGAATTTTGTCTTTGGGACATTATAATAGACCGAATATAATCTATATATATATATATATAATATATATATATATATATATATATATATATATATATATATATATATATATAAGCGAATCCCACAGGAAAAGGAAAATCAGAAATCCAAGCGCTTTCGTCTTTATTAAGACATTGTCAAGGAGCTCCTTGACAATGTCTTAGTAAAGATGAAAGCGCTTGGATTTCTGACTATCATTTTTCCTGTGGATTCGCTTATTTATGAAGTCACGTGTATCTACTGTGTGCATTTTATATATATATTTTTATATATATATATATATATATATATATATATATATATATAATTTAGTCTCTGGGAATTCAAGTTAAATCTATTACATATTCTCAATGTAATTATATTGGTATCCTGTCGAATTCTATAACAGGAGATTATCACATTCCACTGAGTGACTTGACGTTGCCAAAGATACGAAACAAATTCTTTGCCTCAACTGTGGGAAGGCGCTTCTATACTCTACAGTACTCTGTGTCTAATCGAAACAAGGCGTGATCCGACCTCCAGCTTACTCGCAGCGCATGCTAAAAATCCAACGAAAATTAAAATAGATACACTATATTAGATTAGAAATAACGTTTGTCTAATGCATGTGAAGAGGAACAAGGCGTAATCCGACCTCCAGCTTACTTGGGACGCATGTGAGATTTTCCCTTCACGCATATTTTTATAAACCTTATATTCCTAACTTTTAACTTAAATTAAAATTTGCTAAAATCTAAGGTCAAATAGAACCTTGTTTCACCAACGAAAATTAAAATAAATACGCTATTTTATTACAAATAATTTTTCTCTAATGTTTAACATGCACATTACTTATTTATTACATTTCATTCTAATAAATATATCATAAA